>NC_134694.1:91063382-91253382 GCF_050947455.1 Rhinoderma darwinii
TTTATTGCATCCATCTGTATAGAATAGCGTAGTCTTAACACCAGCTCTGGCACCTTGTGGCTCATTCATTAAGAATTTCATCTACTTTTCTGATTAGAGATGTGGTGGAGAACAAAGTTTGCGCCATATTTAACAACAGGACTGATGAATATACCTCATACTGCACTGGGGAAATGACAGGTTTACCACTCGAAGGGTGCACCGGTATTAATAAATGTCCACCAATGTCTTAAAATCTCTTCTGGTTTTACCTCATGAAAGCACAAGTTTCTGTATGTGTTAAATGTTCTGTGCTCAATTAATTCCTATCATGGAGGACTTTAAAGGCTTTCCAAACAGTATGGGCTTATTGTAGTAACACAATTACCTATTGTTTTTCAAAGTATCATTGCTGACGAGGACTTCTTCAAGATGAAAGAAACTGAACAAATTGGAAAATATTACAATACAATTTCTTTTCATTATATATTATATTCAAATTTAATATTTTTAAGTATTGAGAATATTCATAGAACATTAATACAATGGAGGAGATTTATTAAGACTGGTGTTTCATATGGCAGTATTAATATAAGGATAGCTGAAGTAAGATGTGACTAATTAATATGAGGTACACACCTCTTATTAAATTAGGCACATCTCTGGCTATCCATGTGCCTGAAAGGGAAATTGATGCCAGCTACAAGCTGGCATAGGTTTCTGCTATGAATTCCATCAGAATCTTGGGCATGGGTTGCGTTATTGCATCAAAAGTTGCACATTTTTATGTGCAAATTGCGACTTTTCGTGCATTTTTGCCTTTTTCTACTCAAAAGTTAACAAATTACCCCCATAGAGTTTTAAAGGCTATTTCTTAGGGTATGTGCACACACACTAATTACGTCCGTAATTGACGGACGTATTTCGGCCGCAAGTCCAGGACCGAACACAGTTCAAGGAGCCGGGCTCCTAGCATCATACTTATGTACGATGCTAGAAGTCCCTGCCTCGCTGCAGGACAACTGTCCCGTACTGTAAACATGATTACAGTACGGGACAGTTGTCCTGCAGCGAGGCAGGGACTCCTAGCATCGTACATAACTATGATGCTAGGAGCCCGGCTCCCTGCACTGTGTTCGGTCCGGTACTTGCGGCCGAAATACGTCCGTCAATTACGGACGTAATTAGTGTGTATGCACATACCCTTATGGATACTGTGCCATGGATGCTAGTCCACGATAGTAATTCCAACAGTAATTAATGATGCATGCTGGCATCTCCTCCTAAGTAAAGCAGCTTATTGAATTCAGGACATTGCAAGTTATTGCTGTAAGGATAATGAGCAAGTAACATTACAGTTGTTTGCTCATTATCTTTGCTAATCAGTGAACCACTCCTGACTTGGATTCTACTTATCTTATCATTGGTCAAAATTCCAAGTATTTAAAAATAGAAGAGCCATAGAAAAATCATTCTTTACTTGATTTTTCTTGATCGTCATAATTATATTGTCAAATATTGTGTAAAATTATTTGGTTGTTAGGGCTTGTAAATCCGAAGTTGAATAGTTCTATACCTATTTCAGCTTTACTTACAAAACTCTCAAGAATTTTCAACGTTATTTTGGAAGTTTTTAATTATTAATCATTATTATTGTTTGTATTATAGCATGCAAATTGTAATAATTACTGATTTTGAATGTTACCACTGGAAACAAATTAAAAAAAAATAGATCTGAAATTTGGGAAATTAACTCTACATGAATTTTCATAAATACGTATTATTATTATTATTATTATTATTATTATTATTTGGTTGTACCATTCTCACATCTTTTGTTATGTAGAATAGGTCACAATGCTTTATCCCAGAGGTGAAATCCTTCCTTTCATTACTGACACATAAATTATAAAGGTTGTGTAACTAATTAAAGCTTTGTAAGATAGTTTTGTGTTTTAGTAATAGTATATATGTTAGGCTTCGTTCACATCTGCGCCAGGGTCTCGTTCTGACTTTCCGTTGGAGCTTTCTGTCGGAACGGGACCCTGACCCTGATTTTAGAAAATGAACAATTTTGAGCTAAAGCTATGTCTTTTTGAAGAAAAATTATATTTTTTTCACGGACCAATTCTAATAAAATCTATGAAACACCTGTGGGGGTAAAAATGCTCATTACACCCCTAGATGAATTCTTCAAGGGGTGTAGTTTCATGAGTGGAGTCACTTTTGGGTAGTTTCCACTGTACTGGTACCTTAGGGGCTTTGCAAAAGCGACATGGTGTCAAGAAACCAATCCAGAAAATCTGTGCTCCAAAAGTCAAATGGCGCTCCTTCTCTTCTGATCCTTGCCGTGTGCCCAAACAGCAGTTTATGACCACATATGGGGTATTTCCGTACTCCAGAGAAGTTGCTTTACAAATGTTGCTGTTCTTTTTTTCCTTTATTTGTTGAGAAAATGAAAAATGTTGAGCTAAAGCTAAAAAAAAGTATTGTTTTTATTTTCACTGCCCAATTCCAATAAAATCTATGAAACACCTGTGAGGTCAAAATGCTCACTACACCCCTAGATGAATTCCACAAGGGGTGTAGTTTCCTAAATGGAGTAACTTTTTGGGAGTTTTCACTGTTTTGGTCCCTCAGGGGCTTTGCAAATGCGACATGGCCTCTGCAATACATTCCTGCTAAATTTGAGCTCTTAAGGCGCTCTTTTCCTTCTAAGCCCTGCTGTGTGTTCAAACAGCTGTTTATGACCATGAATCTATAAAAATGCTTAATTTTGCAAGTTTTCGCTAAATTTTGGTGTTTTTTGCAATTAAATACTGAATGTATCGAGCAAATTTTGCCAGTAACATAGTCCAATGTGTCCCGAGAAAACAATCTCAGAATCGCTAGCAACAAGTTCTCAATTTCCCTGCAGTGCCAACACAGGTTAAATGCAGATTTACACAGTTCCTATCTAAATAAAAGGGCTGCCGAGTCCTGCAAAATGAGAAAGGTTCTTTGTAGCTGCTCTCAATTTTGCTTAATAGAAGAGGGTCCTGAATGCTGGACTTCTTTCTATTAACTCAGAATTGAAATGGGGTATTTGAAAATATGATTCCTAAACCAGAACAAGCCATTTAAAGCTGTAATATTATATAGTATTATACTAGTTTGACTTAGTATAGTTATTCTTGTTGATATTAGGTCAACAGGATCAGTGAGAATGGATTACTATAGGTTACATTCAAAAATAATTTTAAGAACGCAGTAAAATATATCACATGGTTGTCTCAGTTTTGTATTTTATAACTATGTCTCTAGACCAAGTTCTTCTAGGTCTTGTCCTTTTTTAGAAAAAATTATCTTGCAATATTTAAACCACATGGTAATTTGTGTCTGTAAAATGACACACAAATCATGTCTGGGACATATACAAATGCAATTAAATCACTTTTTCAGATTTCAGGTAAACAAGGCCACTGACATAAAGATTAGATGAGCATTGATTTGGGATGACAGGTGGAGCAGAAGTGTGATGAAGTGACTACTGTTCTATATGGGCATGCAAATTGGCTCTCTGAATATAGTAGAACCCAGTTTAATAACATATTTATGCTTGATATAAAAATACAGAAAGAAAGAAAAACAAACTTTTGGCATCTAATGTTTTGGCTCACATGTACCGTTCACCTGCTCTCTCATCAGGATCTTTCAATCCTGTGAACAACTACAACCCATGAAGTAGAGATTATAGGTTGTAAAAAGTAACAAAAGAGGTCTGTAAGAAAAGCAGCTGAAAAAATTATAAGAGTAGACCCCTAAAATGGCAACTATAGTCCTAAGACCCTCTGTGCATTCACAGTCTGAACTCATAAACTAGTGGAAGCCGAGAGTGTAGACAATATAGGTAGAGAGAATATATGGAAAGTTTTATCCCAAACATTCACTGCTATCCCTGCATGAAAAAAAGAAAAAGATTCAGGGAAAATTGAGAAGGTTAAGGTTTTTTTTGTAAAGTGACACTTTGGGTAAAAGTTAGAGGCTTTAAAGTGATTTTTTTTATTTTTATAAATCAATGTTTTATCTGATTTTAAACAACTTTAAACTTTGAACTTTTACAAAGAAAAAAATATTTGTTGAAAAAAAAAAAAATTGTTCTATTTCACCACATTCTGAGGGCCATAACTTTTATATTTTTTTCATCGATTGAGCGGTGTGAGGGCTTATTTTCTGCGGGACGAGCTGTAGTTTTTATTGGCACCATTTTTTGGTACATATGATTTTTGATCACTTTTAATTCCATTTTTTAGCACTAAGGTGACCAAAAATCAACAATTCTGGTGTTTTATGAATTATTTTTTTACGACGTTCACAGTGCGTGTTAAATAATGGTATATTTTAATAGTTCAGTTTTTTACGGCCGCAGAAATACAATTTTTTTTAAATTTGTTACATTGTGCTCTGGGAAAAATGGGAAAATGTTTTTTTTTTTACTTTAAATATTTTTTAATTTTTTTTACACTCTTGAAAATGTATCTAACTTTCTTACACATTTTATTAGTTCCCCGTAGGGGACTTTAACCAGCGACAATAATCTGATCGCTGGTACAATACACTGCAATACAAATGTAGGTGGGACCCGCATCTATCTGGCATTTATGACTTATCCTGTAGATAGATCATAAATGTCTCTCATGGGAAAACTCCTTTAAGTAGATAAGCGGCCGGGAATAGTGTGATCGCTGTTCCTGGCCATTAGAGCAGCGTGTAAGCTGTAAAACACAGCTGACACCTGCAGTATATCGAGCGGGCTCCGCTCCAAACATCACGTCGCCCCGCTCCATGACATGCTGGCACGTCATGGTCGGTAAGGGGTTAAGAAAGCAGTCAGGGGGGTCTGGCGCTTTAACTGCAAGACTATAAAACGCAGGGACTTTTTTAGCAAGATTTATTCTTGCTAAAAAGTGAGTATTATAGTCCGAAAAATATGGTACATCAATACTCTCCAGTTACTTGTTGAAGGTGCAGAGCACTGATGTAATACCCACACACACACACTGAACTATTAGGGCATGACCAGACGTGGCGGAATTGCTCTGGAATTCCGCTGCGGACAATCCGCATCGGAAATCCGCAGCGTACACGTTTCTCCATAGCTTTCCACAGCTTTTTAGTTGGGTTTGTTTACACGTTGCGGACAATTCCGCTGCGGAGCATAGGCTGCGGTGCGGAATTTGCTGTCCGCAGCATACACTGACTGTTGCGGACGTGTAGCGGACTTGTTGCGGACTCATTGCGGAATTTCTCCATTGACTTCAATGGAGAGTCAAAATTCCGCAATGAAGTCCGCAGATGTTATGTGTGCTGCGGAGCGTATTGGTTTTACTAACATAACATTTCTTCATTCTGGCTGGACCTATGTATTTCTATGTCTACAGCCAGACTGAGGAAGTCAATGGGGCTCCCGTAATTACGGGTGACTACGTGTGTGCACCCGTAATTATGGGAGCATTGCTAGGCAACATCAGTAAATAGTCACTGTCCAGGGTGCTGAAAGAGTTAAACGATCGGCAGTAACTGTTTCAGCACCCTGGACAGTGACTTCCGATCACAATATACATCAACCTGTAAAAAAAATAGTAGTTCATATTTACCGAGAACTCCCTGCTTCTTCCTCCAGTCCGGCCTCCCGGGATGACGTTTCAGTCCAAGTGACGGCTGCAGCCAATCACAGGCTGCAGCGGTCACATGGACTGCCACGTCATCCAGGGAGGTCGGGCTGGATGCCGAAAGAGGGACGCGTCACCAAGACAACGGCCAGGTAAGTATGAATTTATTTTTCTTTTACTAGGGAAAGGGCTGTCCCTTCTCTCTATCATGCACTGATAGAGAGAAGGGAAGCCCTCTTCCCTTCAATACGCAACGGCTAGTCCGCATCAATTTAATGCCCATTTTAGGCAAAGCCGCAACAGAATCTGCAACGCAGATTCTGTGCGGCATTGATGCGGACAGTGTATGCAGAACTCCGCCACCTCTGGGCATACCCTTACATGTCTAGCCTAGCAATCAGCATAGATCTTTTGTTGATATTTATTCTTTAAAGATGGAACAAAGTATTAAGAAATGTAAATGTATTACAGATGTAGCACAGTTTATATTAAATCTGATAACTTGGTGCAGCGTGACATCACACAACAAAAGCCATTGAAAAATTCAAGATAAAGTTTCTTAACACTGTGTAATTAATGCGTTAAGACTTAAAATCAAGATGGCTACATCTGTATGTCCATGTACTCAGTTTCTTCATTTGTTTTCTTCAACTTTGGAAAAACTTTCAAAATGTAAATCTATTGACATAAAAAGGTGATTACCTTGCTAGATAAACCAGTTCAACCTTTTTTCTACCAAAATATGTAGGAACACATCCAATTTTGAAGCTCCTGGGCCCCAATGTTAAATCTACACCAGGGACATCCCATTTTTGAATATCATTTATAGTACTACTATAGCCTTAAATCTATTTTTTGGACCTCTTCTCTGGTAAAAAGCCAGAGTGACTGTTAATGTTATGGAGAAATGTAACTGCTATGGGCACTGTGACTGACACTGTTGTGGGCGTAGTGTGAAATTTGATAAAATTGGTATTGAACATTGCATATACATGTCCCTCTTTACCATATGTAAATCTAGGAGGTATATTAGTGAATGTTTAGCTATCAGCACATTGTATCTGCTCTCCTCATTATTAGAATACAAACTGCCGTAAATGATGCCTATATTCTGCTGACTGTAACAATAGAATAGCAGCAGATAATTTTGTTTCCTCATTGCTGTTTCAGTTGCTTCTTCTCAAAAAAAGAGTGGTTACCAATAATAAGCATAGAGTATATTGATAATTTTTTTATGATGCAATTACCTATAAAAGGACCTCACAATTGAAATTGGTGGCCTATTGGCAGGAGGACATGCCAGTGGCATTGGACAGCTATACACCCCACAAATCACTACAAGAAAGTGGGAGCAGCACTAGAAATGCACAAAGCTAGAATGTCAATGGCCGATCATGTGCCATATTGCTGTTTCCTAGCACCTTTGATCGTTGGTGGTCACATTGGTCGGACTCCTACGGATAGGACACTAGTGGAACATCTTAGCTATATGCCACAATAAATAATGTTATACCTTATGTGTAAAAGACAGTTATTCTAATATTGAAATAAATTAGGTTATAACATTTCCGACATTTTGTTATAATAAGAGCACTTTCAAAACTGTACATGAAGAAGCTGCCTCTGACATCCAAAAAGCAGTTAGCACTGGAAGATTTACACCAATGAAGCACAAACATCATACAATATATACATTTAAATGCTAAGTAAACATTTGCATAGTGTTTGGGTATCTGCTTAATAGCTTTTGACCTTTGTTCATGAACATGGAAAATTCAATCTACAGCCTGAATGAAGGTGAAATGAGTCCTTTCAACTTTACTCTCACTGTTGATTCAGTTTATTCTGCAATGATCAAAAACTAATCTTTGTAATATTTTAACTGTTTATTAGGCATAATATAAAATATGATAATGTGAGTGCTCATACAGTCTTTGATTTGTGAAACAACATTATTTTCCCTGTGTGGTTATCCCCGGCGGTGAAACTAAATAGAATTGTACTAGAGAACAGAGCTTTTGTTTTAATTTGAGCAGACCCAAGAGACGTTGATATATGAAATCTCGCCTTTCCTTTCGAATTCTATAAAGATAGTAGAACTGTAGAACATTTCAAGGCAACAGTGTTTCTTTGGAGACTTAATAAGTGTGCAAAATGTGTTGTTTTTTTTTTCCTTTTCTTATACAAACCATTGGTTAACACAGAGCCATTACTTTAAGAGAAACATTTTGTTACATTTTCCAGCAATTTTAGGTTATGATCTACTTTAAAATGCAGGATTACAGTGATGGGCCTATTATACTACAAAAATATATTAGGGAATTACATTAAAAACATTTTTATATAATGTATTCTTATTATTAGAACAATTTCTTTACTCAAGCTCAGGGCCAGGATGAGGGGTAGGCAGATCAGGCAGCAGCCTAGTTCACCATTGAGGGTGAAGGTGCATGTTATGGATTAACCCGTTAGTGACCGGCCCATCGTGTTTCTACGTCGGTCACTAACGGGCCATATTCCGATGCCATAGACTTTTTATGTCGCGGCATCGGAATAAGTAAACAGAGCAGGGAGCTGTCAAATCTCCCTGCTCTCAGCTGCCAGAGGCAGCTGAGGGCTGGGAGCGTCCCTGCTCTCCCGGGTGAGATCGATATTAGTATCGATCTCACCCGTTTAACCCCTCAGATGCGGTGCTCAATAGCGAGCACCGCATCTGAGTTGTTTTGGAGAGAGGGAGGGAGCTCCCTCTCTCTCCCACCGACACCCGGCGATACGATCGCCGAGTGTCTGTGTCTCCAATGGCAGCCGGGGGCCTAATAAAGGCCCCCAGGTCTGCCTGGAGTGAATGCTTGCTAGATCATGCCGCAGGCATGACCTAGCAGATGCCTGTCCGTGTTAAACGGACAGGCAGTAATACGCTGCAATACAAAAGTATTGCAGTGTATTATAAATGTGATTGCAGAATCGCATATTATAGTCCCCTAGTGGGACTAGTAAAAAAGTGAAAAAAAAGTTTAATAAAGTCAATTAAAAAAAAAATTTGAACAAAAATGAAAAACCCAGCTTTTCCCCTTACAAAATGCTTTACTATTAAAAAAACAAAATAAAGTTAAAAAGTTACACATATTTGGTATCGCCGCGTCCGTAACGACCCCAACTATAAATCTATTACATTATTTAACCCGCACGGTGAACGCCGTAAAAGATTTAATAAAAAACTATGGAAAAATTGCTGTTTTCTGTGAATACTGACATTAAAAAAATGTGATAAAAAGTGATCAAAAAGTTGCATCTACTCCAAAATGGTACCAATAAAAACTACAAGTCTTCCCGCAAAAAAAAATTCCTCATACAACCGCATCGGCGAAAAAATAAAAACGTTACGGCTCTTCAAATATGGAGACACAAAACAAATAATTTTGAAAAAAAAGCGTTTTTACTGTGTAAAAGTAGTAAAACATACAAAAACTATACAAATTTGGTATCGTTGCAATCGCAACAACCCTCTGAATAAAGTTATTGTGTTATTTATATCACAAGGTAAACGGCGTAGATTTAAAGCGTGGCGAAATTTCAGGTTTTTTTCTATTTCCCCCCAAATAAAAGGTAATAAAGTTAATCAATAAATAATATGTCCCCCAAAATGGTGCTATTAAAAAATACAACTTGTCCCGCAAAAAACAAGACCTTATACAGCTATGTCGACGCAAAAATAAAAAGGTTATAGCTCTTGGAATGCGACGATGGAAAAACTAAAAGAATGGCTTGGTCATTAAGGTCTAAAATAGGCTGGTCATTAAAGGGTTAAAAAACACAAGAGCAATGCTTTGTCTTTAATTTTCTTTATACAACCAATTGGAGGCTGTGTTAGGGCATGTTCGGACAATTTGAACTGCAGATTTTGCCTCCCCAAGCTATTTTCTGCACTGATTATAAATCAATTAAATACAAATCCACTGCAGATTTACGCTGCGGACTGTCAACAGTTCAAATCCGCAACCAGTCTGCCACATCTTAACGTGCCCTTAGAGCAGCTAATAATGCTGTAGGTGCTGAGGTATAATGAGCATTTCCCATTAGTCTATTAGTGAGGGAACGATGCCTGTCATACACTAACAGACTTTCACTGTGTGACAAACGCCCATTGTAACCAATCAGCAATTAACTTTACGTGGCGAGAAGGTGGCAGTGTGTGGAGGGGATAGAGGTGGAAGTAAATGTGGGATACGTATCATAACTATGGAAGCTAGTGACTGACGGGGAAGGAGGAGGCAGGTGGCAATTAAATAAATTGTCAATCCGACAGCTATCATGCTCAACTTCAGGGGGGAAGGGTGTATTCTGAAACCCCAGTACTGGGCTCCAAGAGGGCTTTTAGCACCCCCAGTTATAAAACATTATGTGCCTATTGGCAGGCTGTCAAGCAATTAGCAATTTTAAATTCTTGTGACTTTCTTCCACTATTATCAAAATGTTCTCACTTCAATCCCATAATAAATTATTGTGAACATGTGTTTTACAATCAGGGGGCACAGCATGTAAAATGGCAAATATTGAAAGACAAAAAAAATTCTAACATTAACGCAGAGAGGATTATACTATGAGCATCATACAGTCATTTCTATAAAGTCTATATAATAATAATAACTAAATACCAACATGGTAATAGTATCTCTGTTTACTGGCAGGGGATACAAATCTTTCCTGGTCATGTGAAGATCACAGTTTGGCTTACCGCTATCAGCGCTCTCTCTTGTAACAAGCCATGCACCTGTGTGTCCAGCACATCACCGGGACCTTTTATTTCCTCCTAAATGTTGAATTAAAACAGAAAGTGTATCGGAAAATTTAAAAACTTTTCATTGTGCAATAAATAAACTTTATTACTTAAAACCTTAATATCCATTTAACAAACAACAAGGTGCAAAAAGTGTTAAAAAAACATTGGTGTATCAGTAGATGACACCTATTGGTTGAAAAACCAATTTCTGAAGTACTTTTCCAGAAATCACTCTATTTCTGTTATGTGTAATGGTTTTTGTGACTCAAAATTATTTGAAGAAAAATACTCTGGCCCTTAATTACAATTGCCTCTTCACTTCCCAACTTCAGTTAATCCCAATGTCCCAACCAGGGGTTCAAGAAGTTAAAGGGGTTGACCGGGAACAAATTTTATTTTAATTTTAACTTAGTCATATTTAAAAACATTTGTAATATAGTGTTACTTACCTGTGCCAGCGTTCTCCTATTCTGATCTGCCGTCACGTGACCGCACCAAGGGTTAATTTTTCATTTCCTGTGAGGTACCGTGTCTTTGCTCAGCCAGCACTTCTGGCTGAGAAAGGCCCGGCGCGTCATCAACTACATTTACAGGCAGTCGGCAGGGCGGATGTTTCATGAGCTCTTCAGAGCTCCGCCTCCCCTGGTCCCATCGGCTGTAGATGTAGTTGATGACGCGCCGTGTCTTTACACAGCAGGAAATGCTGGCTGAGCAAAGACACGGAGCGTCATCAATCTTAGTATACGCCCCCTCCTTCTATCTCGTCGTCCACGTCTCCTCAGCCCTCTTCACACTTGTAGTTCCCGCACTGCCTGGCCATCTTGTCTCTTCTCTAACACACCCCCTCCTCCTTTTATCTTGTCCTCCACGCTCCCTTCTCCTCCTCCTCTATTGTCCTCCTATCGCTAATGGCCTTTTTTTTTTATCTATTAGCCTAATTACTGTCTGCAACATCTTGTGAACATAGAGGGGCGTGGCAGTATTCAAATAGCTGAGATGCTTTGGAGGAAGGGGGGATGTAAGCTGTCTCCTCAGATGCAGCAGGGAATCATGGGTATGGTGGGTTACAAGACAGGAAACAGCCAGGGCCAAAAGCAAAGGATGTAAACAAACAGAAACAGCAGCAGTGACGATGGAGATCAAACAGAAACTGGTTAGAAGTTTAATAGCGTGTATTAGGGAAGGCAAACCAAGGCTGGGGGACACTTTTTGGATTATTATTTTTTCCTGGACAACCCCTTTAACATGTGGGGAGTTTTTTGGGCAAGTCCACTGATCAGAGAGTTTTCTGTCTTTGTTGTAATAGTTGATCTGTAGGATAGGAAGTAGAGAGGAGTGAATTTTCCAAAATCAGTTATGGGTCAAAATCGGCTGTCCGATTCAATTTGGTTGGGAATAATTTGGCCGTCAATCGTAAGTGCCCCAATTGACCTGAAAATTTGTGTCTGACTCTCTGAACTCCAAGTTGGCATTAGTATTATCAAAGTGACAGCAACATATATGGGTATACGGATGTAGCCAAGTTTATCTTGACTCTGATAGCTTACTGCAGCATGATATCACCCAACGAAAGCCTTTGTCACAGTGTATTTAATGCGTTAAAAGTCAAGATAAAGATGGTGTATGGAGGGATAACTGCATTGCATTTTGAAAAGGCTTCCTGCAAGGCATTATGGGGTCGCTTGCCCGAGGTCATTTGATTATTTTTCTAAGCTGTAAAATGGCAGCCGATGCTTGCTATCAGCCGCTTTAAAACCACAGTTTCTATAATGCAAACCCCAAAAGATTCAGAATTTGACAACTCCAAAACCTTTGACAATTTTTCTGACCAAATTTGCTTTGTGTAGAATCAATTCGCTCATCTCTAATAAGAAGCCAAAATGTTATAAAAGATTTCTTCTTAGGGCACATTCAGACATGGCGGAATTGCTGTTGAATTCCGCTGCGGACAGTCCACAGTGGAATTCTGCAGCAGCCATTTTTTTAATTTCTTTCTATACATTTTTAGGAAACTTAGTTCAGACATTGCAGAAAATAACTGTGCGGAAATCAGGCTGTGGTGTAGAATTTTCCCTCCGCAGCATGCTCATTCCATTGCAGAGAAGAAGCAAAATTTCACTGCAGATTTCAGTCTTTGTAATGCAAAAACTGAAATCTGTGGCAAGTCCGCTGTGATATCTGCAACGTCTGAATTACCTGTCAAATATGCCAATGTTGGTGCAGATTCGTTGCGTAATTGCCCCAAATCTGCACCACATTTGCAGCGGAAAAAATTCCGCCACATCTGAACATGCCCTTAATGTAGTAATATGTCTTGACATAGGAAGGAATGTTTCTGGGTTTTTTTTTTATGTATAAAGCAAATGCATTATTTTTTCTCATTATAAATCTTTAACTTTTTACAAGGTTGGAAACTGCTATTCAGAGATACATCTGCTGTAAGTCATACATTTTTTCATACAATGTTAGGCTAGAGGGAGGAGAGCATTTCTATTATAGCTAGAAGTCAAACACAAAAATGCTGGTGGCAAATCTGTATTACTAATGCATAGCATGTCATATACAAGATTGATGGAGGAGACCAAGGCAGTACTTTAATAGATAAAACACAATAGCAGTTTATTACAAAGCACTATATAACACTAGAAATTATTGTTTTATGCTGATGTCATGAACATGAGATCACATGAAGCTACTTGAAATAATAAACAGAAAGAGGGTACAATACAGAAGTTACATTATTAATGTGACTTTATACTGCAGAATTTTAAAGTAATTATGTCATCACTTCAATATTCATTCCCCGATAAAATTTCCAAATGACCAGTTCTAACATGAATTATAGAGAATGCACAATATTTTCAAAGTAGATTTCATTCTAATTTCCTATAACCCTTTAAGGATTAACCATACATTAAGATAACCACCAGACAATAGCAAAGAGATATATAGATACATTTTTTACATTTTTATTTTCACATTGTTAAAATATATATTTTTTACCTTAAAAAGTGATATTTTCATGCATTAAAGTAACAATAATTTATGGAGAGCAACTGCTGTTTGTTAAAAGAAAATGGTAAAAAAGAACAGCAATATTTGCACTTGAATAGCCTAAAAATTTAAGTTATAGCCATTTGACCTATAAATGAGAAAAATTGTTCTGGTCATTAGGGCCAAAATGCCTGGGTATTAATTACCTCATACTCTATGGCTGGGTTCACACGACCTATTTTTAGACGTAATGGAGGCGTTTTACGCCTCGAATTACGTCTGAAAAAACGGCTCCAATACATCGGCAAACATCTGCCCATTACCTTCAATATGCTTTACGATGTACTGTGCCGACGACCTGTCATTTTACGCGTCGCTGTCAAAAGACGGCTCGTAAAATTACAGCCTCGTCAAAAGAAGTGCAGGACACTTCTTGGGATGTTTTTGGAGCCGTTTTCTCATAGACTCCAATGAAAACAGCTCCAAAAACGGGCGTAAAAAACTCTGCAAAAATGCAGCGAAAAACGCGAGTTGCTCAAAAAAGTCTGAAAATCAGGGGCTGTTTTCCCTTGAAAACAGCTCCGTATTTTGAGACGTTTTTGACTCTACGTGTGAACATACCCTATGTGTTTTAACTACCAAATGAATAAACTATTAGGTATCTCTGAACAAAAATGTATAGGAAGGTAAAATAATATATGGAGAATCTGATTGTAATCAGTATTCTTTAATTATGAGTGAAGCCATCAGTATTCCCAATGCTGCACACACTATATAAATGTAATTATAATACCACTGCATTGTCCCTACAGCCCCACTTAGATTGCTAGTCGCTTTCCCATACTATGGGTGATAGTGTCTCTTATATTTTTTTAGTTCCTTCTAAAACAAATTCTGTGCAGTAATGTAAGTCAAGTGTGCTCATGTATAATAGATGCACATCACTGATTGAAGGGATCGCTGTTATATTGGCTAGATTATTGTATTTGTTGTGCATTTTATGCTGCCGAATGATACCTTATGGTATGTAATTAAGCTTGTCACAATAATCCCTCTTCTATGATGCATTGGTGTTTGTCATCATCCATTTCTTTCAGTGTCACACAAGGTAAATAACTAAAGGCCTCACGTTGTAGTTGTCACGACCTCGTCTAATGCCTTTCATCCTTATAACCTTGGGATAATAACTCAGTGGTTATCCTTTTAAAAGAGTCTCACTCGGGGAATTGTGTCAGTACATTTTCTAATTAAAACCCCATATTCAGTACCTCAGGCTTCCCAATTTGTATAAGAATTGGCAGGACATTGACATTTCACAGTAAAAGTTAATTCAATGAGAATTTTTTTTATCTATGCGTATATACTGTATACGTGTATGTATAAATTAACAGTCAACTGAAAATCAAGGACAACCCTTGTAAAGTCGGGTTTATGTTTTAACATATGTGGGCACACGTAATTCAAACAATATATAAAGATAAAAGTGATCTAATTGAACAAAATCACTCAAATTGACTATGCAATAATTTCCTTCTGTGGAAAAAATAAGTTCATACAGATGTAGCCGTCTTTATCTTGACTTTTAACGCATTAAATACACAGTGGCAAGATCCCTTATCTTGACTTTTTCAATGACTTTTTCAATGACTTTACAATGTCTTTTGTTGGGTGATATCACACTGCAGCAAGTTATGAGTCAAGCTAAAGATGGCTACATCCGTATTTGACTGTAATATTTTGTATAGACCTTGGAAAAACAACCCACATAAGGCATTTACTTATAACTAGTATCAATATCTGACATTGACTGGGAGAAAAGTTTTTACACTCCTGCGTTGAGACTTTATTCAGCTTTGTGATGTTGGATGAATTACTTGCATACTGTACACAGCTCTCCACAGTATCTAAATGGGATTCAGTTCCGTTTTGTTTTTTTCTGTCATTTATTTATTGTTATGATGTCAACGTAAGTTGTTGGAGGGTGGGAGAAGATTGTGGCAATACCCCTCAGTAGAAACTTGCGAACTTTACATGCTCTTTCAAATATATACCATTGTAACTGGGGTATACATATCTATAGACAATATTTACAGTTCTTTTCACTCTGGGGAGCGCCAGAATAGTTATGGTATTTATTATTCTTTTCACTACTGTGAGGCACAGACAAAGTTACGGCTCAAACTGGCAAAGTGACTGGCTTGTTCTAGTGACCGGCAGACACAGGGCTATGGGCACTTCTCCTTAATAGAAGGGCTATCTGCTTCAGCCTAGTAGGTCTTAAGATAATGGCTGAAATGAGTACTTCAGGCCTAGTGCCCCTTGAGCAGGTGGCTGCTGGTTGCTTTGCAAATAGTCCTTAGGATCAAGTCTCCCCTTAGTCTTGCACTACTGCTGGTATCAACCTTCACAGACTGTCTTGTGTCACGTCTCTTCTTTGTACCCTTCATTGTCCAGCCCAACTATCCATACAGAGGGCCCTCACACACCACCCCTGATCTTTTAAGGACCTGTCGCCACCCCAGGCTTAATGATGTATAGGTCGGTCTGCACCAGTCCAAGCAGACTCCTCGTTCCTGCTCCAAAGCAATCAGTCTGTCCTACTCTTTCCACTTCCAAAGCAGCTTTTACGCCTTTCCCTTATGGAATAATACCTCTTCTACTTGTCAACAGTACAAAGAGCTCAGGTCAGGCCAACTTCCTCCCAACACTGAACATGGTTTAGCTGGCTAACCACTGTTCTATACACTAAGTGGCTGAAGATGCAGTATGCCAAATATATGTTTTAGCAAATATGGGTACAAGGCCATGAAAGTAACTACTTTCCCTTCAATATAAGGATTCAGTCCCCAGATATTACATTATAACAGTGTTTGTAATTGTTTTCGGCTGAATTCCATTGTAATAATGACACAATAGGATTTGTCTTTGTACCAAGTTACAAATCCCTTACAATTATGTCACAGTAGCTTTTGCCTTTGTTCCAAGTCACAAATCGATTGTTGCGATGTCACAATAACATTTTACAGATTTCAATTGTGATGATGTCACTAGGGCGTCTGTCTTTATTCCCAGGCAGAATTCCATTTTTATTATATTAAAATAGCTTTTGTTTTTATTCCCAGACAAAAATTAATTGTGGTGATATCATAACAGTGATTGTCTTTATTATTAGGTGTTATTTCATTGTGATGATCTGACAACAGATTTGTCTCTATTAGAAGGCAGAAATCCATTGTGATGATGTCACAAGAGCATTTCTCTTATTTCCCAGTCGAAATTCAATTCTGATGATGTCACACTCTCGTTTGTCTTAATTTCAAAAACGAAAATCTATTGTGATGATGTCACAATAGCACTTGTCTTTAGTCATAGGCACAAATTTATTTTATTATGTCACAATAACGTGTGTGTCTTTATTTTAAATAATGTCACAATAGCGTTTGTTTTTATTCACAGCCAAAATTACTAAATTATTATTAATTTATTATTAAATAAACAGTGGCTAGATCCCTTATCTTGACTTTTTTTAATGACTTTTCAATGGCTTTTGTTGTGTGATATTGCGCTGCAGCAACTTATTGGAGTCAAGTTAAAGATGGCTACATCTGTAATTCCATTGTAGTGATGTAAGAATAGAGTTTGTCTTTATTTCTCGGCATAAAGCATTGATGATGTCACAAAAGTGTGTGTCTTTATTCCTAGGTAGAATTTAATATTGTGATTTCACATTAGCATATGTCTTTATTCCTTGTCAAAATGTGATTTGCGTTTCTCTTTATTTCTGTAATGGCAGGAAGGAGGTGAAGGGAAAGTGAGCCCTAATCTACCCACCGCCCTGTCCCTGCCTACTTGCAACGACCCGCCCTAGGCGACGGGGTACAACTGGGCGGCGGTCCCTACGCTGTCTAAGTGCACGGGAGAACAAACAGGGAACACGCAAGGGAAGGGGCAGTAGCCCACGGAATGCCACGAGGAAACGGAGCGGTGAATGAGTTGTCAGGACCAGGATGAAGTGGAGTATACCCAAGTGAGCACGGAGGAGGAAGCAAGCCGGAGGCAAAGCAAAGCGGGTTAAGCAGAACAGCAGCAAGGCAGAAGCACGGCAGAAGCAGGCTGGAGAAAACAGCAGTGGGGCCAGGAATCCAAAAGAATTACAAGCACTGAGGAGGAGAACACAGCAGGTAATAAAGGACAGGGGGCGGAGCTAACTCCGACTGACCAGGCCGCGATAGGCTCTCCCACTCCTGAGCCTGCCACCCTGGTTGGTGGGAGATGGTGTCAGTTGAACAGGTCTGGCCTCAGGTGTGGATTGATTAATCCCAGGAGTATACCTAGATGTAGTACCTGGCAGATCCCTAACAGTACTCCCCCTTTTATGAGGGGCCACCGGACCCTTACTAAGAGGACCCGGTTTAGTAGGGAAGAGAAGGTGGAACCTCCTGATCAATACCCCAGCGTGAACATCATGGGCAGGTACCCAAGTCCTCTCCTCCGGCCCGTACCCTCTCCAATGGACCAGGTACTGGAGGGAGCCCTGGACCATCCTACTGTCAATAATCTTGGCCACCTCGAATTCCACCCCCTCAGGGGTGAGAACGGGAACAGGAGGTTTCTTCGAGGGGGACCAGGACGGGCAGCAGCGTTTAAGGAGGGAGGCATGGAAGACGTCATGTATGCGAAAGGATGGGGGCAGCTCCAGACGGAAGGATACAGGGTTGAGGACTTCAATGATCTTATAGGGCCCAATAAATCGGGGAGCAAACTTCCTGGACGGGACCTTAAGGCGCAAGTTCCTGGACGACAACCAGACCAAATCCCCGACGACAAACCGGGGGTTAGCAGAACATCTACTATCCGCCTGAATCTTTTGTGCGCTTTGGGACGCCTCTAGGTTCTTCTGAACCTGGGCCCAGACAGTGCACAGTTCCCGATGAACATCCTCTACCTCAGGATTATTGGAACAACCAGGGGAAACGGAGGAGAACCTTGGGTTAAACCCGAAATTACAGAAAAACGGGGAGACCCCTGACGAGTTACTGACCCGGTTATTCAGGCAAAATTCAGCAAGGGGAAGGAATGAGACCCAATCGAATTGACAGTCAGAGATGAAACACCTTAAATATTGTTCCAGGGACTGGTTAGTCCTCTCCGTTTGGCCATTAGTTTCGGGATGGAAGGTGGAGGAGAAGGACAGATCAATCTCCAACTTTTTACAAAAGGCTCTCCAAAATAAGGAAACAAATTGTACCCCTCTGTCAGAAACGATATTGACTGGGGCCCCATGGAGACGCAGGATGTGTTTCACAAACAAAGAAGCTAACGTCTTGGCGTTAGGTAGCTTCTTAAGGGGCACAAAGTGGCACATCTTGCTGAAGCGGTCTACTACCACCCACACCACCGACTTGCCCTGAGATGGAGGCAAATCGGTGATAAAATCCATGGAGATATGGGTCCAAGGTCTCTGGGGAATGGGCAAGGAACGTAGTAGGCCCGCAGGTCGGGACCTAGGGGTTTTGGACCTAGCGCAAACCTCACAAGCGGCGACGTAAGCCCTAACGTCTTTAGGCAACCCAGGCCACCAATAGTTTCTGGTAATGAGGTGTTTGGTGCCCAAGATGCCAGGATGACCAGATAGAGCAGAGTCATGGTTTTCCCTGAGTACCCTTAGCCGGTATTGCAGGGGAACAAACAGTTTGTCCCCAGGGACGTTCCCGGGAGCTGCACCCTGATCAGCCGCGATATCAGAAGCTAAATCAGAATCCGTGGCAGAAACGATTATACCAGGAGGTAAAATACAAGCAGGATCCTTCTCGGAAGGAGGATTGGCCATGAAACTACGTGACAGGGCATCAGCCTTAATATTCTTGGACCCAGCCCTATAGGTAACTATGTAATGGCAGGAAGGAGGTGAAGGGAAAGTGAGCCCTAATCTACCCACCGCCCTGTCCCTGCCTACTTGCAACGACCCGCCCTAGGCGACGGGGTACAACTGGGCAGCGGTCCCTACGCTGTCTAAGTGCACGGGAGAACAGACAGGGAACACGCAAGGGAAGGGGCAGTAGCCCACGGAACGCCACGAGGAAACGGAGCGGTGAATGAGTTGTCAGGACCAGGATGAAGTGGAGTATACCCAAGTGAGCACGGAGGAGGAAGCAAGCCGGAGGCAAAGCAAGCGGGTTAAGCAGAACAGCAGCAAGGCAGAAGCACGGCAGAAGCAGGCTGGAGCAAGCAGCAGTGGGGCCAGGAATCCAAAAGAATTACAAGCACTGAGGAGGAGAACACAGCAGGTAATAAAGGACAGGGGGCGAAGCTAACTCCGACTGACCAGGCCGCGATAGGCTCTCCCACTCCTGAGCCTGCCACCCTGGTTGGTGGGAGATGGTGTCAGTCGAACAGGTCTGGCCTCAGGTGTGGATTGATTAATCCCAGGAGTATACCTAGATGTAGTACCTGGCAGATCCCTAACAATTTCTAGACAGAATTCAATTGTGATGATGTCACAATACTATTTATTTTTATTCCTAGCAAAATTTCATTGTAATGATGTCACAATAGCATTTTTCCTTATTCCTAGGCAAAATTCTATTGGGGTAAAGTCACAAATACAGTTGTCTTTTTTTTAAAATCAGAAATACATAGCGTTGATATTTATCCCTATGCATAATTCAAGTGTGATGATATCACAATGGCGTGAGTCTTTTTATTTCTTGGCTGAATTCCATTCAGATGATGTCCCAATAGTGCTTGTCTTTATTTGTAGGCAAAATGTGGTATTGTGATTTCACAATAGCCCATTTTTCTATTCCTAGACAAAATGTTATTGTAATGATGCAATAATAGAGTTTGACTTCATTGCTAGGCAGAATTCCATTGTGATGATGTTGCAACAGCAATTGTCTTAATTTCAAGGCATTGTGATCATGTCATGATAACGTCTGTCTTTATTTTAAGGAAGAATTTATTGTAATGATGTCGCAATAGCGTTTGTCTATTTCAAGTCAGTAATAAGTTTTGATGATATCACAATAGCAGTTGTTTTTAATCTCAGGTATAATTTTATTGTAAAGGTGCCACAAGAGCATTTTTTTATTTCTAATCAGAAATCTATTTTGATGATAGTGCTAGTATTTATTTTTAGCCAGATATTATCCCTCTGATTTCACAATAACATTTGTCGATATTCTATAGCAGAATTTCATTCTGAAGATGTTACAGAAGCATTTCCTTTATTCCTAGGTAGAAATCCATTGTGATGACTTCTTTTAGCTTCTGGATTTCTGCTCTCAGGCTGAACTTGCAGGAATGGCCTGGCATGGGCAAGTTGGCAGAAACTCAGAGGTATACCTTGTTGCTTCTAGGCCTTAATACAAAATCTGTAACAAGGCCTACCATTTATAGATTAAATGGTCTTTGGACTACTTCTGTTTCCTTTATAGCTATGCCGCTGCATCCACTTGTTAATAATTTTTGATACAGTAGAATGAGTAATGGCCAATTTTCTTGGCAATCTTTTTTTTTTTTTTTTTTTTTAAAGTATCCCCATCTCAGACATTCATTATATTAATTATAGGATCTGTAATAAGTTATAGGTGGGGGTCCCACTTTTGTGATCCACACCTGTTAGGACAAGTCCCTTCTGGATGCTAGCTCATCTGCTTCCTGCTGGACATGAACAGCACGTTCTGCTGTAAGCTCTCCTTTTTAGTTTGCTGGGGATAAGTGTGGTCCTTTTCAACCATACCCTTGAACTTTACACCTTCACTATACACTACCGTTCAAAAGTTTGGGGTCACCCAGACAATTTTGTGTTTTCCATGAAAACTCAAACTTATATTTATCAAATGAGTTGCAAATTGACTAGAAAATATAGTCAAAACATTGACAAGGTTATAAATAATGATTTTTATTTGAAATAATAATTTTCTCCTTCAAACTTTGCTTTCGTCAAAGAATGCTCCATTTGCAGCAATTACAGCATTGCAGACCTTTGGCATTCTAGCTGTTAATTTGCTGAGGTAATCGGGAGAAATTTCACCCCATGCTTCCAGAAGCCCCTCCCACAAGTTGGATTGGCTTGATGGGCACTTCTTGCGTACCATTCGGTCAAGCTGCTCCCTCAACAGCTCTATGGGGTTGAGATCTGGTGACTGCGCTGGCCACTCCATTACAGATAGAATACCAGCTGCCTGCTTCTTCCCTAAATAGTTCTTGCATAATTTAGAGGTGTGCTTTGGGTCATTGTCCTGTTGTAGGATGAAATTGGCTCCAATCAAGCGCTGTCCACAGGGTATGGCATGGCGTTGCAAAATGGAGTGATAGCCCTCCTTATTCAAAATCCCTTTTACCTTGTACAAATCTCCCACTTTACCAGCACCAAAGCAACCCTAGACTATCACATTACCTCCACCATGCTTGACAGATGGTGTCAGGCACTCTTCCAGCATCTTTTCAGTTTTTCTGCGCCTCACAAATGTTCTTCTGTGTGATCCAAACACCTCAAACTTCGATTTATCTGTCCATAACACTTTTTTCCAATCTTCCTCTGTCCAATGTCTGTGTGCTTTTGCCCGTATTAAATCTTTTCCTTTTATTAGCCAGTCTCATATATGGCTTTTTCTTTGCCACTCTGCCCTGAAGGCCAGCATCCCGGAGTCGCCTCTTCACTGTAGACGTTAACACTGGCGTTTTGCGGGTACTATTTAATGAAGCTGCCAGTTGAGGACCTGTGAGGCGTCTATTTCTCAAACTAGAGACTCTAATGTACTTGTCTTGTTGCTCAGTTGTGCAGCGGGGCCTCCCACTTCTCTTTCTACTCTGGTTAGAGCCTGTTTGTGCTATCCTCTGAAGGGAGTAGTACACACCGTTGTAGGAAATCTTCAGTTTCTTGGCAAATTCTCGCATGGAATAGCCTTCATTTCTAAGAACAAGAATAGACTGTCAAGTTTCACATGAAAGCTCTCTTTTTCTAGCCATTTTGAGAGTTTAATCGAACCCACAAATGTAATGCTCCAGATTCTCAACTAGCTCAAAGGAAGGTCAGTTTTTAGCTCCTCTAAACAGCAAAACTGTTTACAGCAGTGCTAACATAATTGCACAAGGGTTTTCGAGTGTTTTCTAATCATCCATTAGCCTTCTAACACAGTTAGCAAACACAATATACCATTAGAACACTGGAGTGATGGTTGCTGGAAATGGACCTCTATACACCTATGTAGATATTGCATTAAAAACCAGACGTTTGCAGCTAGTCACTTAGCACATTAACAATCTATAGAGTGTATTTCTGATTAATTTAATGTTATCTTCATTCAAAAAAACTGTGCTTTTCTTTAAAAAATAAGGAAATTTCTAAGTGACCCTAAACTTTTGAACGGTAGTGTATATATATATATTTTTTATCATGGCTCTATTAAAGAGTTGAAACGTTGCTATTTGGATTGATGGAATAAAACACCTTTTCTACTTTTGCTATAATTTCTGGAGTGCTGCCTGTTTTTGGGAAAAATACATCATTTGGGAGACCTTGGCCATATCCCCAGCGGGCTTGCACCTTAATTTTTATGAAACTTGGAATGTGCGGTTTACATTTTATTTTGTATGTATACATATATATATATATAGATATATAGATAGATAGATAGATAGATAGATAGATAGATAGATAGATAGATAGATAGATAGATAGATAGATAGATAGAGATAAGCAGCACTCTGCAAGAGATTCCAACACGGTAATGGGTGCAAGCAGGTAATCCAGATCCGTGGATTATAAAACATAAACGCAAGAAATCCCACAGCACTCCGATGGTTCCAAAAAGTATGTGATTTATATATACACACACACAGACACACAAACACTATATGAGCAAAAGTATTGGGACACCGACAGATTACACCTGGTCCCTCCTTTGCAGCTAAAACAGCTTCCACTCTTCCGGAAAAGCTTACTAAAAGATTTGGGAGTGTGTCTGTGGGAACTTTTATCCATTCACCCAAGAGAACATTTGTGAGGTTAGACACTGATGTTAAATGAGAGGGCCTGGCTCACAATCTCCATTCTAGCTTTTCTCAAAGGTGTTTAATATGGTTATAGTTAGGACTCTGTTCTGACCAGTCAAGTTCTTACACACCAATCTCACCCGTCCATGCCTTTATGGACCTTGCTTTGTACACTGGGGCACAGTCATGCTGGAAGAGAAAAGGGTATTTTCCCAAACTGTTCCCACAAAGATGGAAGCATAAAATTATCCAAAATGTCTTGGTATGCTGAAGCATTAATATTTCCTTCACTGGAACTAAGGTGCCTAGGCCAACACCTGAAAAACAACCCCATAGCATTATCCCTCCTCCACCACACTTAACAGTTAGCATTGGGCAGTAAGGCAGGTAACGTCCTCCTGGCATTCGCCAATCCCAGACTCATCCATCAGACTAGACAACCTAACCAAAAACCTTGCACCAAAGAAATGGCATGTAGTGGGGTCCCATATAGCAATTAAACCTAAAAACGAACCAATTGGGACATATCCCTAAAAAGAATATTGTACTCAATGTAAAAAGCACAAAAAATATCTTTATTAAATATAATGACAAAATAACACAATGATAGAAAAAGAGAAATGATACAGCATATACGGAGATATATACAGCAGGGTCAGATGAAAAAGACCATGACCGACAGAATCAACCATATACTAATGATCACTAACACGCTCAAATAAAATTGAATAATAACACAAGCCCAGGGGTGTGTAAAATAAATCCCACATGTAGCAAAATGCTATCAGCTAAGAATAGCAATGCAAAGGTGGCCTGTAAACTATCAGAGCCTACACAAAGTGTGATAATACGTGGGAAGGGCAGGATAACAAATGGCAGCATACATATGATGATAGTACGTCAGAGCCAGCACAATGTATGAAAAGGTGCAGCTAAATGGATATGCATATGATAATGCGTGAAAGGTCAGCACAGTGTAGCTAAATAGATATACGTATACTGCTGTGTTTAAGTCAGCACAAGTGAAAAGTGCAGCTGTTGACGTATATCAAAAGATATTGTAGCGCAGATAGCCATAGAAGAGTACAGCTGCCATAGCTAAACAGTATAGCCCAAAAATAAGTACAAGTTAGCAAAAGCACATACACATACCCTGAGACATGTTTAGAGAGCGTGGAGGATCAGAAGATCTGGGTGAACAAGCGCCTCGACGCGCGTTTCACCCGATAGACCGGCTTCGTCAGGAGGCTCATCCATCAGACTGCCAGATAGAGAAGCGTGATTCATCACTTCACAAAACATGTTTCCACTGCCTCAGTGTCCAGTGGCGGCGAGCTTTACGCCACTCGATCTGACGCTTGGCATTGTGCGTGGTGAAGTAAAGCTTGCATGCAGCTGCTAGGCCATGAAAACACATGCCATGAAGATCCGAGCGCTCAGTTTTTGCGTGAACATTAATGCCAGGGTAGGTTTGGAACTCTTCAGTTATTTAGTCAACAGAGCGGTGGCTACTTTTATGCATTATGCGCCTCAGCGACCCTGCACTGTATTTTATGTGGTCGATCACTTTATGACTGAGTTGCTGAAGTTCATAAATGGTTTGACTTTGCAATAATACAACTCACAGTTGATCATGGAATGTTTAGGATGGGAGAAATTTCACAAACTGACTTTCACGAGCTTCAATGGTGGCATCCTATTACAGTACCACGCCCAAATTGATTGAGCTCTTTAGAACGACCCATTCTTTCACAAATGTCTGTAAAGGTAGACTGCATGGCTGGGTGCTTGATTTTATATGTGGTCAGGGGTGGGGGGATGCAATAAAAGACAAAAGAGGCATTACTTACCCGACAAATCCCCCAACGTTCCAGCATAGCCACTCTTATCCTCCCCGCTACTGGTTGACATGGCTGCAGCAATTATGTGCCCGTATGCTGCAGTCAATCACTGGCATTAGTGGGTATATAGCACAGGCCCGCTGAGGCCGATTGGCTGCATTGATCACATGGGTATTCAGGCACCTAAACCCTGCAGCTATGTCAACAAACAGTGGTGGGGAGGACCAGAGAAGCTACACTGGAACACCAAAGAATCTGTTAGGTGAGCAATGCTTTTTTGTTTTTGTTTTATTGCATTCCCCCCTTGGCCATTTTTTTTATATTAAATCGGAAAACCCCTTTAACCATTTTTCACAAGAGTCCTCTATGGAGGACGGTTGAATTTGTTTGTAAAAATTCTTCGATTCTGTAGCCCTCAAGACAAAGGAAGAAGAGAAAATAATGTTTTAATAGAGTCAGTACAGTAATGTATGTGAAGCACCAGAGCAGCATACAAGTGCATAGTCTATAGATGATCCAGGGCAGGGACCATTGTACACAGTAAGTTCTAGGACAAGGGCAGAAAATGTCAGCAAGGCCAAAGGGTTTTCTAAGACAAAATGTGTCCAAATTGCAGTCAGAGACAGTGACACAAGTTTGTGTGAACAGGGCCTTATTCTTCCTCAATAACAATGCTGTTTTAGTAAATACTTGTATTCTCAATGAAAAAAACAATGCTGAAGAATATTTTCTTGCAATCTGAATTGTGCTAGTTCTGTTAAAAAAAATACAACTCATCCCACTAAAAACAAACCTCATATGGCTCAATTAACGTAAAAAGAAAATAGTCATGAAAAAAACTTAAAAGATTGTTGCATCCTGAAGGACAAAATAGGCGACATCCCTATGGGGTTAAAGTGTTATTACAGCATGGCCTATCAATATGTTGTTTTTGGTCATGCTCAATAACTCTATTCTCAAAGGGACATCTGCCTTGCACCTCATTAGACTAATATAAAATAAGCTTACAAAAGGTTTTAACTATCATTTTTTGTTTACTTGGATTTCTTGAGTTATACACTACAAAAAAAGTGTTGTTCCAAATGTGGCTTAACTATTTTTTTTACTATTTAACTTCCACAAATTACATTATTAATTATCTGATTAACTTATTTTTTTACATTAGAACAATTCTTGCTCATTCCCTGCAATGCAATGTATCCACAACTAGAACAGTCTCTGGATAAATGAAGAAATGCTTGCAAATCAAGCATTTTGCAGTGCTCAAATGAAATAGGCCATGTGTGGGTTACTATATATCACTAACGGCTAGGACAGAATGTACAGACCCAAATGAGTCACACGGTATTAAACTGAAAATAAAGTTAGACGGTTTATATATATATATATATATATAGGTATATATACGGTGTGTGTGTGTGTGTGTATATATACGTATATATACTAGTATATGCACATGTGTGTATATATACAGTCCAATCGTAGATGAACACAGCACTCCACACAGCTATATATTAGGCCATGTGCACGTTACCAGAGGATGAATCAGTTCCCCAGCTTGAATACATAGAAACCATAGGACAAACATGTATATATATATATGCCCAAAAAATTCAAGGCAGCACTTCCATAAATAGTGAAAAGTAGAAAAATTTATTCACCACATGCATGACGTTTCAGCTCTACCCCACGGGGCCTTTCTCTTTTTAATATATGTATAGATATATAGGTGTGTATATATATATATGTATATATATATATATATATATATATATATATATATATATATATATACACACTAAAACCTCTGTTCTTGGATCTACGGACAGACTAAATATTGGCAGAAGCTATATTTTGCATATGTATTATACATGATGGGACACAAAAACTTGGATTGACACATATATAATACATATTCAAAAAGTTTCAAAAGCTACCATGGCATGTTAGACTGCTGGTCTCTAGGGTCTGCATATCCATTCCAGAGCATTGCAGTACATGCAATAATAATAACAGGCCAATATAGAGAATAGAGATGAAAAAGAAAGATGAGGAGCATTGCAAAAGTGGAGGGAGCAGTTAGTGAGCAGGTCAGCAAACTGTAATTTTTTTTAATTGGCTAGCATACCTTGTATAGGTATAAACAGGTACATGTATTGACAAAGGAAGCTGCTATGAGATTAATTCCCCCATATATATGAAATGGTTGAGTGTACATACTCCTCCTGTAACATGAGGGTGTCAAGGATCACCAATAGCTGGGGTTGACTGTCCTACCAGATATTTATAAAGTATTGTACAATGAACTATAAACAGTGGGACCAAGTGTGTGTCTCAAAGACCAAATCCCTTGTCATTTAGGAATAGGTCTAGAATAAGTTGGATCATTTTGGAATACAATTTTATAATGTTTATCTTGGACTGCACATGAGAGAGGGAGTTTATGTGAAAACATGACGGCCATACTACAGTCCTCATTCATGAATTACAGAGAGATTAATATCACCTATAAAAGAAGTTTCTCAAAAAAGCACACTTTGATTATTACCAAAATGAATCTCTATTAAAAAGTACATCTAGACAAAGCATTTTTCCAATATAAAAACAGGTATTACACCACAACACTAAAAGTAGGTATTTGGTACACACTATTAATAGATAGGAAAGTTCCAAACTCAAATTCACTTTTTATGGCAATCAGTCATTGTGCAGCTAGTTTCCATGTAGTTTAGACTAAGTAGTACATAAACATGTAGGGAAAAGATAGAAACTAAAGCACAAAAGTCAACATCACCATGCAATGGATATACAGACGCTATAGATTAGCACTCCAACATGCCATGGCAGCTTTGTAACTTTTTTTTTTTTCAGAAAAGAAGATTGTATTTTAGCTATATTGACTATGTTCACATGTGTTAAAAAAAAAACCTCTGCATATTGCTTTTAATACAATTTGTAGCATCCATGGCCACGGACCGTCGGGATTTCTCACCCCCCAGCGGCCGCAACGATGGATCTGTGAGTGCTGGCCTGCATCTCCTCCCCAGGAGACACCAGCGCTTACTTCCACTCCGATCCGCTGTGTCCTGTAGGGTGCGCGTGCACGCTCCTGCCAGGCCTTAAAGGGCGAGTGTGCACACATGGGAATTATCATTAATTAGCCCATGATCACCCTGGACTAAAAGAAGAGCCCTGCCCTTTTGCTCATTGCCTGAGCGTTGTTGTGTTTTCCTATGTTAGTCTTGCAAATGGTCCCTTATGTTATCCTGCTCCCATTGTTCCCGTGCCCTGCTACGTGTACCTTGTATCCCGTGCTATTTATTCCTGTGCCTTAAACCTGTTGGAGTCGTGTTGTGCCACTGGTTTCACCTGCTGTGTTACACCACATCTGTTGTCTGCTGTCAAGGTTCCATCTGTGCCTAGCTGTTGCTACTGTCTGAAAAACTACTGGTACACTTGTGCTTGGACTATATATACATTGACTTGGTACTCATATATATACATTGACTGTTGGCCGCTGCTATTCCGCTACGGCGGTACGACCCAGTGGGTCCACATACCCACAGATCGTGACACAATTTATATTAAATATAGCAATACATGGATCTATACTTCATAGTGTTTGTGATTTGAGTCAAAATTAGTATTAGTATTTTTGTATTAGTAAAAATTCTGTTCCTCCAATCACCACATGAATTCCCGTGATATCGTTTTTATTCCCTTCCATTGCATTCTAGACTATTGTTCACTTGACTGTAAATCCATTGATGCAGCGGTGAATTATAATAGGAGCAATCTGGGTAAGTACCCAGAATCCGAGGCTAAAAGGGGGCCTAGTTTGTCTTGGTTCTCCCAAACCGGTTGTTAAAATTACTGTCAGTTCGGAGAACGTATCTACAGGGGACTCTCTGGGGGCACTATCTACAGGGAACTCTCTGGGGGCACTATCTACATGGGACTCTCTGGGCGGCCCTATCTACAGGGGCCTCTCTGGAGGCACTATCTATAGGGGACTCTGAGGGGCACTATCTACAGGGGACTCTGAGGGGCACTTTCTACTGGGGACTCTGAGGGGCACAATCTACAGGGGACTCTATGAGATACACTACCTACAGAGTGCTCTATGAGTGGCACGATCTACATGAGGCTCTGTATGGGGCACTATCTAAAGGGGGCTCTATGACTGGTGCTTTCTACAGGGGGCTCTGTGAGTGGCACTATCTAAAGGGGCATTGTGAGTGTGTGTGGTGTTTTACTTTACAGTGTTTGACACAATTTTATTCATGGGGACAGTACGGTGCTACTATATTCAGGGGTACAGTGCATGATACTATTATATTTAGTGGCATAGAGTGCGGCATCATTACAATTTTGTCTTCGTTTATAGATGCGGAAATGTTGGAAAAGTGAGAAGCCGAAGACATCTGTGTGGCAAATTCTTCAGAAATGGGGCATGGCCGCAAGAAGTCATCATAGAGGGCTGGACCGGATGGAGAAGAAAAGAGAAAAATAATGAAAGAGAATCTGAGCAGACGTCACCTGTGAGTCACTAATTGTAATTGTTCATTCTCCCTCTGACTAATCAGTACTTTAGTCACTGTATGATCTGAAGTGGGATGTCAGATGGTAGCATTCTTTTTTGTGAAAGAGCAACTCCCAGCATATCCTGACCATTGTTCAGGATATACTGGGAGCTGTCGTTTTAAGTTGTCCAAACTTATATGACAGGGGTTAAACAAAATTTGCAAATGATCTCTGTATTGCTGTATTGGTAAGAAAGAGAGGGGTTCCCCCACGCCTTTGGCAGGGCTTAACAAGAGCCTGTAAAAATTGCAGTACACTGCAATACATTAGATCTGATGATCGCTGGTTCATATCCCCTAGGGGGACTAATAAAAGGTGTAAAAGAAAGTTAAATTAAGTTTTCAACAGTAAAAAATAAAACAAATATATGAAATGTTTATTTTTTTTACCATTTTACTTTCAATCTAATGTAAAAAAAATAAACAAACCTGGTATGACCACATCCATAAAATTTCTAACAATTACAATATAATAATATTTAACCTGCATGGTGAATGCCGTAAAAAAAAGAAACCGCCAGAATTGCTGTTTTTTGGTCACCTTAGTGCTAAAAACAATATATAATAAAATGTGTTCAAAAATTCGTATGTACCAAAAAATGGTACCAGTGGGCGTTTTGACCGCACGATGAAAGCCGTAAAGATGAAAACCCAAAAACTTGTAGGAATCACAGTTTTTTTTCAATTCCATCATTATATGGTGCCCAAAAAAATATCAACTCCTCCCGCAAAAAATAATGCTTCACACACCACTCCATTGACGTAACGGCTTGGACTTTAAGGGGTTAAACAACAGTGACTGATTCTTTAAGGTTATATTCACACACAGCAGATTTTTTTCCAGATGCCACAAACAATTTAAAGCTTCTGACCTCTTTAGGGTCTCAAAGTATTCTGCTTTTTCTCTTGTGTATGGCTCATTCTGCTTTTACAGCAAATTAAAAACCGTGCCAGATTTGTGGCTGCCTAAACAGAAATATGCAAATATCCAGTACAGTGTCTTCAGAGTTGAGGGTGGGGCACCCTTTGTGAACTGCACATGGCCCACCCTTAATCCGCCCCTACATTTATGTCATATACTTCATGATTGGGAACATTTTAAAAAATTGTTTTATAAAACGTCTTGTCAAAATTAAGCTAAATGTTCAATTATTGTTCACAGCATGTTTGTGAGTGATTCTACTAAAAGTACAAGTCCTCTTTTGAAATTTAAGAAGATTTGTCCACTGCAACACCACACATGTGACTTACATAATGTCTAGACCATTTGGCTAATATGAGTCAAGTAGAAAACCATTTAGAATTCAGTAAAGGCTTTTCAAATTATACTCCATTATAATTTAAGAATGAGGATAAATTGGGCTATAAAGTCCTTTTAATCTAAGTTTGTGAAAGAAAAAGCTTTCCGTTCAAAAATGATCACAACATGACTCACGTATTTGTAACTTTTAGATTCTGGTCTCATGTTATGTTCTGCTGTTTGTGATGGAAAGACAGGAGAAAAATAAACCTAGGATAGAGAACAATCTTAATTCAAGTGATAGAAATTAAGAAAGTTCTCAGATGTATTTCCAATTAAAGCAAGTTATAGTCTAGAAATGGGAAAAGTGACATCTTAAACATCTTATGGGATAATAAACGTGTAGGTCGTCTGGACAATAACGTCATAGCAGTTTTAAATAATATTTGTTTTTTTGGACTATTTCATGAATAAACCTCACATTTAGAACATGACTCATTTATTTTTAATATTTAGACTCCTTGTTGGTTTGGAGAGAAAAAGATTTGACAAAAAAACTTCAGTTCTAGAGATAAACATGTGTGTTCTCAGGTTCAACTTCAAAAACCTGAATTAAAATACATTTGACTGGCACTTATTGGGGAGAATTTATGATGCCCTCTATGGCAGTTTTCCGGTGTAGAAAAGCTATAAATTGCACAATAATTGCACCTTTTTTTTTTACTCAATTTTTTTTTTACTTTTCTATTGCCTACACGGGGCTTAGCGGGAGGGGTCAGGGCAATTGCAACCCAATAAATCTACTATAATTTATCCCAGAAAATTGGTGTAAATGAAAGCACAAATGTACTCCAGCTGGCACAGATGGCCAGAGATATGCCCAATTTATTAAGAGGCGTGTGTCTTTTAATAATGGTGCATCTTTTTATAACTTGCTTTAGATTAAGACTGGCATAGAAAAAGCCAGTCTTAATATATTGTCTTTAATGTGTTTTATCTAGGTTTTCAGAAATCATGAAGCTTGGAACCTGGTAGAGTTGCATTGTGGATTAAAACCTCAAGGGCCAAGGAACACACAGGTCCTCTGTATGTACACATTCCCTCTGGGTGTAACACCAGTATTTCATTTATCTTTTGCTTTACTCTGTGGACTATTTGATTAATGAAGCATGTGTACATGAATAGCAAAAAGTTAAAGTATGTTTGATTAGTGGGTTTCCGACTAATAAAGCAGGAATTTTCATTATTGAAGTGTTATTCCAGACGATAATTGTTTATATCAACAGCTTCAATTTATGGCTTTCCAAATATTAATTATGTCTTGTAACTTTTAACTTCTATACATTTCCAAAAGCTTTCAATGGCTATACAACTGATTAATTTGGAACCAACACACACAGGCACAAAAAAGACAGTTCAATGAGAATTTGAATAAGAATCCCTACACTGTAAAAAGACAAATATCCTGCCAAGGGGAGATGGTTTTGCCAAGTACCTTTGCCAATCATATGCTCAAGTATAAATAAATAAATAAATAAATAAATAAATAAATAAACTTTAGGCAAGGAACACCAACGAAAGAATATACCAGTGCATGCAATTTCAGAATGCTGTATTAATTAGGGGCTTCTTTAGTAGACACCCATAAGGCATGAGTAATAATTATTTTTACAAATGAAAAATATGTATTTCTTTTATTTATACAATATATAAGAAAAAATAATCAGTTTTTTTCTTGTCTAAAGTTCAAATTTTGTGAATTTTAATTGTATAAAATAACATTGTTTAAATAATACTCACTCACATATGATTCTATTACCAACACTATAATTCCCATTTTTTTACTTTTTTTTGTAAAATAAGCATCTAAACATTAATGAGAAGCATATCTCAGGTAGCAATGTACCTGGTGTTTCATACAAAATTGCCATTGCATGTTTTTCTACTGCTTATGGTCTGCATTTGGGAAATGAATGTAATCAAACAGAGCGCTCAAACTAAACACAAACACCTTTGTAATCTAGACTCACACAGGGAGAGGTGGTGCCCAGCTGTCAGGCTGTAACGTCCATGGCTGCGGACCGCCGGGTTTACTCACCCCCGGCAGCCGCAGCCATGGATCTGTGATCTCCATCCCAGGAGACGCCAACGCTCACTTCCGCTCCAATCCGCTGTGTCCCGAAGAGACATCATCATCATCATCAACTGCCCATGATTCCCTAGACAATAAAAAGGGTCCTGCCCTTCTGATCCTTGCCTGAGCATTGTTAGTATATCCCATGTCAGTCTTGCAAATGGTCCCTTAGTGTCTTCCCATTCCTGTTGTTACCCATGCCCTGCTACCTGTATCCTGTATCCCGTGCTGTGTTCTTGTTCCTGAGCCTATTAGGGTTGGAGTCGTGTCCTACTGCACCTGCTGTCGTTTGCCACGTCCAGTGTCCTCTACCACATCCAGTGTCATCTGCCATGACTAGTGTCCTCTGCCACGTCTAGTGTTGTCCGCCACGTCTGGCGCATCCTGCTGCACCCACCTCCATCCTTGCTGAAGCCTCGGCCACTGTCTGGACTATCTCAGGTACCCTTGTGTTACAAATTGATAGAGACTCTTGTATAGACTGTGACTAGGCCAGGTGCCTCTCCGCTGCGGCGGAGCGGCCTAGTGGGTCCACATACCCTGTGATCGTGACACAGGCACATTTGACTACTCATATCTCTTTTTAGAAATGCCAAACCTTGTTTTCCCCTTGAACAGATGCTGTGGGAACAGTGGGTTAGCCCTCATTGTTGGGTGTAACTTAAAGTATATCTGTAAAGTTGAGAAATGATGTATTGCTGCATTATATTTGAGAAGTTAAGTGAATGCTCAATATATATTCATTACCTATATCCCATAGTTTATGTCCTTATCTCCTGTCTTCCCCCATATCTCCTTCTCATTTGCCTGCTCTTACTGCGCACTGCATGCTTGTTGTCAAGGGGACTATAAAGCCAGCTCCAGAGGCGTAGCTATCTTCTGCTGCACCCGGGGCAAAGTTTCAGTTTGGAGCCCCCGCAACTTCTTTATGTAACTTCTTCTTTTATGTATTTTGAGTAGAAAACCATTTGTACATTTTACAAGCAATATAGATATATAAAGTAGATAACATAACAGTAAATTAAAATAAAATAAGGAATTCAGTGTGCCTGGCTAAAGTAGATTACGGATTTTTGATAGTAGAGATGCATCTTGGGAGGCATGGTCTAAGTGTGAGTGCACCCGATGCAAGCTTCTATTGAATAAGCATAGTGGCTGCTGCAATGAAATGCTGGGGAGAGAGAGAAGCAGCAGCTTCTGAATGCTGATTGGTTGACATGCCGAGTGTTTTGACAAGCAGATACGCTCGGCAGCATAAAAACTAAGGGACTAGGGGATCTCTGCAGTGAGCACCCTTAGATCATAACCAGCAAGTGACCGCCCAAATGCAGAGCCAGTCATAGAAGAATGAACATTTATGAACATTTATGGGTGCAACAGAACGATGGGGGCTAACTATAATATTTTACTATAACATCTATCAACAGCTTCAATTTATGGCATTCCAAATATTAATTATATCTTATAATTTTAATTTCTATATATTTTCAAATACTTTCTATGGCCTTATATCTAATTTATTTGGAACCAACACACACACAGGCACAAAAGAGACAGTTCAATGAGAATTTGAATAAGAAGGGAAGATGGGAGAATTTTTTCCCCATTGTCCTCCACCAGCCCTGACCTATACATGTTTAAACATTATGACTATTATATAGATTGAGGGGAACTATGTATATTCACGAGTTAAATGTTCAGTGAGGGATGTGACCTTTGCCTTGTCCTATTTTCAGACCAGGGGTAGACAACAATGTTTACTTAATTTTAATTTCCATAGAGGCAATGACAATTATGTAGAGTAGACGTCACTGAAGAGCATTCACAGCACTTTTCCTTTGGCAAGAAAGTAGTGGAGCAGGATCTGAAATTGAAACACAATGAAATGCCGTAAGAGAGGTCATGGAAAATGACTGACATCTAACAGTTCCTCTTCATAGGTTTTAGTGACCTTCCTGGACAACATTTCCCAGTCTGATGGCTTAATAACGATAGCAACAAAAGTAACACTGGTGTGCATGTAGTGTTAAATCTTAGGCAAATGGGAAAAAAAAATTCTAAATATTTTGCTGCAGCAATTACATTGCTTAATAATTATGCACTTTTAGAATCTAGAGACATTATGGGGAAGAATCATGAAAATTGTCTGAAAGAAAACTTGTGCCGGACTTCCCTCATTAGAGAAAATTTAACAAACACAGAGCCCTTCTGTCCAGTGCGGTAAAATCCTGCAACATATATAAATTGATCTATTCACATTTTTCATGTTATAATACACAAAGAATAGTATATAAGTATATAATAGTATATATAATAGTATATAAGAGTAACCTCTTACTTATCCAAGACCTTCAATTAAACCTGGAGAGATGGCCCTGCAAGTGTGTTGCTTTATATTTTAAACTCTAAGGGAGTCAGTAGCTTGGCTGTCTCCATAACTATCATAGAATTTAGTGGAACAGGCCACACGCATGCATGTCAGATTCGGTCCAGGTCCTAGAGGTTAGATAGGTGTCCCCACCAACATTTTTGCCCAGTGATCTCCACCAACCTTAATATGGCCCTGATTATATAACATAATATATCTACAGAAAACTATTCAAATAAACACAAGGGGGCAGATTTACTAATGCTGTCTAAGATTTAGACAACGTAAACTTAGACCATGCAGTCCGAAAATGCGTAATTTATCACAATGGCACATGCTGTATGGTAAATGGGGCACATATTGCTAGACATGTTAGACACTTTTCTTTTCCTTATACCACCTCTTGGTTGGCTTAGTTTACAACAGTTTTTTTAAGCCAAATTGTGGCGCAAATTTGGCACACTTTGGCACAATTTAAGTCACGCCCCCAATTTGTTAAGCCACACATCATTTTTGAGATCCTTTAGAAAAATGTCCAGTGAGGCACAAACATCTGTTCTTTTTGCCATAAATAGGTTGAGGTGACATTATTTGACAGAAATTCGTCAAATTTTGGCACATTTTACAACATATTCTAGATGCAAGCACATAAGTAAATTTGCTCCAATATATGTTATTAATTTTTTATTTTATAAATATATTATAAGAAGTGAATGCCTCCAAGAAAGGAGTGGTTGGATCCAGCGTTGGTGGAAATAAAAGGAATCTTTTTCCAAGTTTTAATTATTCTTATTAAAAAATAGGGTATTCAATAGCGTATATATAGTCTTTGCAATGAAAAAAAGGTGTAAAGGTAGGCTACTATAAATTAAATTAAAAGAAATGTAATTATAAACTACAGAAATTTGTTAGCAAAACTTCAGTTAAATACAGCAAGTTTGTTATTTTGCCTATTTTTCCAATGTCTCCCTTTCTATAATATAAATAAATATAAGTGGTGACTGAGCCTCATTAGAAACAAAAATTCTAAGACATTTATACATAAAATTAACATGTAACACTTGATACTAAGTATTGATAGCAATGACAACTGTTTTCTAGTTAGTCCATTTAATGAGGACTTTTGGGAACTATGTATTAACTTTAGTAACTCTTTGCTGAACAGAAGAGCAGTTTGTTATTGCTATAAATGAAAATTAGGGTAATTTATACAGCTCAATAACCGTATTCCCTTTACCTACTTTAAACATATGACTGGCACTTCAAATACTTTCCTTCTACTAAGAATCTTTAATCAAAACATTAATTTGCATTTGACAGTCATTTATAAAAACAAAACAAAAACAAAAAATAGATCACCATAATTTATGCTTGGGGATTGTGTAAGAATGTTCACATTCTAACAGCACTATTTCAATTTTCTAGGTAATTTAGACTAGAACTATCTATAAAAAACATCATTAGTGGGTGTGGAATGTTTAGCAGGACAGACAAATATATTGTTTCAGGATTGTGACTTTGCCCTTATTTTATTTTCACCAGAGGTACTTCATAAGGCTTAAGAAAATGTGCAGCATCAGCCATTAGACTATAAGGGTGAAACAGAAGAAGCAGCATCCGCACAAAGCCGAAACTGTGCCAATATTGCGGCCATTCACCACAGCACATGAGTGTGGCTTCGGCTGCTGCGTTTGTTATCACCCTTAGGCTGCGTCCACCCTACTATTTAGGGGCATTGCCATTCTTTTTTTATCATTTATTAAAAAAAATGGCCTAATTTTGAAACTTGGTAAATGGGAAAATATGATACCCCACTCTCAATTTTTTGTTAGCAATATGTTGGTGATTTTGTGGGTTTTTCTCTTTAATTAAACATCAAGGGGAAAAAAACATAATTTACAAAAAGGAGAACGCATTTAAAAAAAGACACCAACAGTTTTTTCATAATACACACTTCCTACAACTGTTTCTATCACTCTTAAATTAGGATTTAGTAATATTAGTACTTAGTAGAAGCAGAATCTTCTACTTGTAAAAATGCAGCGCAGTATTGGGCAGCACTATGATTGCAGGGAGAGCTACATCTCAGCATTTGCAACTACCCATATCCTTTAAGTCCTCCTTAATTGTATTGTGTGATTCTGAGCGGTAAGGAAAGTTGCATAGCAGTGCAGCTCCTGCCAGGATTATTTACTGAAGAAAACAATTAAAAATAGAAAATGTTTGAAAAAAAACAAACACAAATTCACAGACACAATCATAAAAAAATATGTTATAAAAGTTACATAAAAAAAATAATAAAACATAAATTAGAAAGAAAAAGGGGCAAAATTGTTTGTTTAAATAAATCTTGATTAATTTAGTTAATTCATGATGTTTATTATAGTTAATACATTTATCATTTGTTACATTTTGTTGCTGTCTTTTTACAATGACAAATTCGAAACAAATGTTTCTAGTATTGGTTCAGAAAGATTTGATGTGGAAATCTTTCCTTCTATTTCCAATGAGGAGGTGCGTTTTACAGTTTTGCAAAATATACATAAATAATATGTTATCACCTCCCCCTAGATTTACGTTTACTGAGGTACCAGCTGTTTAACCTGAAGAAAACAGCTGTATTGCATATTTAGATTTTTATAATTCACCTAGACCTAATAGCATTGGAAACAGTTTCTAGACTTTTAACGCATTCTTATTTCTAGACATCCAACATATTCCTGCAAGTAAGACAAGTTGACCCATTGACAATGTTATTAGAATTTTGTAGTACATGTTGGCGAAGTGGTTTAAAAATGTACTGGTCAAGGAATACAATATCTGCACCAATCTTCTCCCAGATAATGCTGTATCAACAATTTGAACTTCCTAGAAGATTTATTTTTTCAAGTAATATAAGGACGTATAACCCAGGTTGCCATCCCGAAACTTTGTACTATATGGCCCATTTTTTGCCATCTAAATCAACATTTTCTATCTAGTATTTCAAATCACAGAGATAGAAATTGGCAAAAGTCAAAGATACAAATTTATACAAAGACTTGATAATTTGTGTCAAACCGTCTCTTAGGCCTTATGAACATGAGCGTGCACATTTTGGCCTGCAATATATTATTAAAAAAAGAACAGTATTGAGTGTCGCTTAGATACATGTCAGGTTGTGTTTCACAGATCAAGTTTTCACTAGATGCTATGTCAACAACAAAAAAACAGTGACCCTTCAAAGGTGCCAGTGTCATAGATATAGGTAGTAATCAATGCTTTTAATTCATCTACTGTAATTGCCACATATCTACTGGGGCCTCCAACAATGTATCATAATTCTTGCCTTTATCAAAATATGCGCCTGTACAAATGTAAAGTAATAGTTATATAGTGCAATATACTGTATATATATATTTATACATATACAGTATATATATATATATATATATATATATATATATATATATACACATATAATGGCTATCGGTGGCAGTCAAAGCAGTCGGACCTACACTAATTTACCAGTTTTTAACAATGCAGTAAATAGGTGAAAGCTGGTAAAACGAAAAACTACTGTCTACCGGAATACCCCTTTAAGAAGAAAAAAATACATGAAGTATGCAACCTCTGCACATGGCAAAATATATAAACATCAATGATAGTCAGGCATTATGAATATAAACATTCCTGTCACAAAAAACTCTATCAAGGTCAATGGTATTGGAGTACTGTAAGAAAACTGATATTTAAAAACTGTCTACATTCTTAGGTTGCTGCCATTTCTTTGTAAAGCAGAACAAAAAAAATGCCTCAATCATACTTGGGAAAAATAACATAAGTATACTATTAGCATTTTCCAAATCTTTGCCTCTTGGCAATGACATAAATCAGGAAAGCATAAAACTAGTCAAAAATCAGAACTGTCTATCATGGTATTGCAGAATTCGAGCTTTTAATCATTAAATAGCTTTGGAACCTATTTTAATAATGAAAGCGGTTGTATGAGAAGGAAGGGGCCACTCTTTTTACACTCAACACCACTCTTGTCCATGAGCTATGGAGAATATTCCACTTGAATGGGGCTAAGCTACGGTACCAGACAAAGCCCATGCAGAAGGTTGGCCATTTTGAAAAAAGTCGCCACCTATTTCTAATCCTATACAACCCCATTAGGTGTTCTTTTCTGTGACTTGCGGTAAGAGCTTCTCAGTCATCCACAAGACTTCTGGACTTTACTTGTAGTAGATGCAAATAACAAACTCCTTACTTTGAGAGATGTCCGTTATTTGCATATCTGTGCTTGTACTAAAGCTTGCGAACAGAACACTGAAGCAAACAAGTATTTACCAGGTGTTGGTCATTTGCATATAGCACAACTAAAATCGAGAGATTCATAATCCTAACAGGGACACAGCTAGGAATCTATGGCGGATGAAAGTGCCATACTGTACATAAAGGGCCACATAGTAAATATTCAACTAGGCACCCTAGTAGAGTGCCAGGTTTTGCCACCCAGGACGGAATGGTATAGTGTTTATTTCACACCCTTTCAACAAGGACCAATTTCCCACCCCCTTATTTGCTAATAATACAATTTCTCTGGAAAGTAGTGTTCTGAACAGGTTCTCCTAACCTAGTCATGTTCTCTAACCCAACTACGTTCTCTTCATGGGCCCCATAACAACTACATAGTCTGCTTCTATGTTATGTATGTCCTTGGCTGGTGATGACAGCTTCCTGCGTGCTGGGTTCCAGGAAGACACCAACAAGCAACTCTGCCAAGGCGAGGGTTTTTAGATTCAGGGTTAGGAAAGCAAACTGAATATTTTGAAGAAAATCCTGGCTATACCTCTATCCACAGATAATGGACTTCTGCCTGTGGTGAGATCAGGAGCACCATAGCCATATGATTGATCATATCTATGAGCAAAATACATAAACAAAAACATTGATGTATGAACAACAAGTAGAAGATTCATAATGTCCTAAATGTGTTTCTATCTATTCCTTCAAAATGTATCTGAAATTCCTTCTTGATCCCCAAATACACAAGTAAAACTGACATTGAAGACAAGGATTTTGAAATAATTCCTTTTGTAAATTTTTTTGTGTGACAAAATGATTATCATTTTACAGCTATAGCTTTGCATATGGTTTTGTTCAACGAGATGCTGAGCTTTACATTTCAAGGATATTAACTTGTAAGGCTACAGACAATTTAAATAAGAGCCTTGAAAATGCTAAGACTTAAATTCCCATTTGTTCACAGAATGTTCAGTGAACTTTCGTGGGTAAATTATGAAAAAAAGTGGTAGCCTCTGGAGACTAAATAGTATCTGTGATTCAGGGCTTAAACATTTATCATGAGTACTTGTTATCTGTCACTAGGTCTGAGGTGTTACCAATCACATGAAGAATATAATAACCGTGTGAGAACGGGAGAGTGGGTATAATCTATTGTTTTTCTGCATTTTCATCTTACTTAGAAACAGATGTACAATTAGTTTTGGCATGATGTCTCTAAAGGCAATGATGGTTATTATTGTTGTATGCTAGAATTTTTCCTGAATTTTATGAAGGATCTTGTTTCCATTTGGAATCAAAGTTAGTGATAAGTAAGTCAACTACATTCCCCAGCAATGCAGCAATGTAAAGCTGCCCCCACACATTAGATTCATGTCAGCAGATCCCACTGATGTAATGTGTATGGGCGTCACCCAACTTGTTCCCCAATGGTAGATATGAGGGAAGATAAGCATCAGCCATGTTGAATTCCCGATCTTTTGTCCTGCCGAGAGATATGCTTGTCTCCCTCTCCCCTAGAAGTTGGCTTAACACTGGGGTGGTTGTGTCAATATCTCAATAATTTTTATATTTGTTATAATCAATTATTAAAAAAGCTGTATAGTCAGTATTGAAATATGCTGGATAATGCTAATCAAAACCTAGCATAACTACTAAAGTACTAACTAAAGTAGATCAAGGTAAACTAAAGTTCTTGTTTTTTTTTGGGGGGGGGAGGGGAGGAGATACAATCAATATAGAGAGAGAAAATTTAAAAACTGTGTACAACTTCGAAATGTCAGTCAGTGTGTTTGGTGCAACTTTCAAATTAGTTTTTATTAAAAAAGATTTTTACTTTTTGAGATACAGCTGCTTTGTATCCTGTATACAGAGCAGCTGTATTGTTCGCTAAGACCCGAATCCGTCAGGTCCGTGGGACTGATGGGTTCAGTGTCAGTGGGTCCTGCGTGTCTGTGACACGCATTATCCATCGATAATCTATCAAATCTAAGTTATGAACTTAGATGTGATGGATAACAGACATGCAGGACCCGCTTTCACTAAACCCGTCAGTCCCGCAGACCTGACGGGCAGTGGCATAAATATAGGGGTTGCAACGGTCGCAACTGCAACCTGGCCACTAAGCCTGGGGGGCCCGCTTCCAACTGAATCTGATTCTGCAGGATGCACATTGAGTTGGGATCAATGCTGTAACCTTGCTCTAGCATTCACTGTGCCATGAGCGGCTCGGCGCAGGCATGCGCAATTTAGTGACGTAATCGCACCTGTCTGCGCCGAGTCATTCACAGCACAGTGCAGAGGAGGAGAAGGATCCTCCACCCATCGTGGGAGCGGGGGTAGGTAAGTAAATATGTTATTATTTTTCTATTAGGTACAAACATATGGGGGCATTATACTGGGTATGGGAGTGGGGGCTCATATGGCAGCTGCTGAGGGGGCATTATACTGTATGGGGGCATTATACTGGGTATGGGACAGCTAAGGGGGGAATTATACAGTATGGGGGCCTATACTGTATGGGGGAATTATACTGTATGGGGCAGCTAAGGGGGCATTACACTGTATGGGGGCATTATACTGTATGGGGCAGCTATAGGGGGCATTATACTGCATGGGACATTATACTGTATGTGTCAGCTATGGAGGGCATTATATTGTATGGGGGGCATTATACTGTATGGGGCAGCTATGGGGGCATTATACTGTATGCAGGCATTATACTGCATGGGGCAGCTATGGGGGGTATTATACTGTATGGGGCAGCTATGGAGGCATTATACTGTATGGGGGCATTATACTGTATGGGGCAGGTATGGGGGCATTATACTGTATGGGGCAGCTATGGGGGGCATTATACTGTATGGGGGCATTATATTGTATGGGTCAGCTATGGGGGCATTATACTGTATAGGGGCATTATACTGTATGGGGCACCTATGGGGCATTATACTGTATGGGGGGCATTATACTGTATGCTGCAGCTATGGGGAGCATTATACTGTATGGGGCATTATACTGTATGTGTCAGCTATGGAGGGCATTATACTGTATGGGGGGCATTATATTGTATGTGGGGCATTATACTGTATGGGGCAGCTATGGGGGCATTATACTGTATGCGGGCGTTATACTGTATGGGGCAGCTATGGGGGCATTATACTGTATGGGGCAGCTATGGGGGCATTATACTGCATGGGGCAGCTATGGGGGGGCATTATACTGTATGGGGCATTATATTGTATGGGTCAGCTATGGGAGCATTATACTGTATGGGGGCATTATATTGTATGGGGCAGCTATGGGAGCATTATACTCTATGGGGGCATTATACTGTATGGGGCACCTATGGGGCATTATACTGTATGGGGGGCATAATACTGTATGCTGCAGCTATGGGGAGCATTATACTGTATGGGGGCATTATACTGTATGTGTCAGCTATGGGTGGCCATGTGCTGTGGGGGCAGCTATAGGGGCATTATACTGTGGGGGCAGCTATGGGGGAATTAGACTGTTTGGGGAGGGCAGCTATGGGGGCATTATACTGCGGGGGCAGCTATGGGGGCATTATACTGTGTGGGGGAAGCTATGGGGAGCATTTATACTGTGGTGGTCAGCTATGGGGGCATTATACTGTGTGGGGGCAGCTATGGGTGGAAATTATACTGTGGGTGGCAGCTATTGGGGGCATTATACTGTGTGGTGACATTATACTGTGGGGCATTCATGGGGTCTTTCAGGCAGGGCAGCTGGGTTAAGGTGTGCACAGGGGTCTGGTGGTGTTGTGGAGGGGCAGGGGGCCCAAGCTGAATTTTTGCACCAGGGCCCATGAGCCTTTAGGTATGCCCCTGCTGATGGGTACATGATTCAGCGAACGATACCGCTGCTCTGTATAAAGAATATAGAGCAGCTGTATCTCAAAAAGTAAAAATATTTTTTTCTAAAAAACTAACTTGAAAGTTACACCAAAAAGACATTTTTATAAAAAAAGTCTACATAGTCTTTAAATATCTTCAGGTACGGATTGTACCACCACAGTTACAGATGATCCTCTTGTAGCCCCAGGCTCTAAAGGAACAATACTATTCATGAGGCCAGCAGACAACCTTATTTGCAGCTAACTAGGGTCTATTTCTTATGGATTGACAAATGCATAGTTACATAGTTTATAAGGTTAAAAAAAAGACACAGGTCCATCAAGTCCAACCTATAATCCTACCCTGTTAATACAAAGGAAGGCAAAACGCCCATGAGGTTGATGCTAATTGCCTCATTAGGGGAAATATCCCTCCCCGACTCCAAATATGGCAATCAGAATAAATCTTTGGCTTAGCGTCCCATCTCCAAAATCTAGTATTTATAACTTGTAGTGTTATATTTTTCAACAAAGGCATCATTGCCCGTTTTGAACTTGTTCAGAGAAACAACCTTTACAACATCCTGTGGCAGAGAGATCGATAGTCTCACTGCTCTTACAGTAAAGAATCCCCGTCTGTGATGATGGTGAAATCTATTTTCCATAGAGGATGCCCCCTTGTCCTTGTTACAGGCCTCTGTAAAAAGACAATCAGAAAGATCTCTGTATTGTCCAATTATATATGTGTACATTGTAATGAGATTGCTCCTAAGGCGTTTTTTTTCTAAACTGAATAGCCCCAAGTTTGATAACCTTTCTTGGTTCTGCAATTCATCCACCCCCTAATTACCTTGCTTCTTTGCGCCCATTCTAGTTCAGCCATGTCCTTCTTATACACAGATGCCCAACATTTTATACAATATTCCAAATGTGGTCTGACTAGTGATTTGTATAGAGGCAAAATTATGTTCTTGTTATGAGCATCTATGCCTCTCTTGATGCACCCCATGATTTAGTTTGCCTTGGCAGAAGCTGCCTGGCACTGGTTTTCTAATACCCTTTAAGCAACATCAAATGTGTTTTAACTGTCTGATGTAATATGTGATAGGTCACTTAAAACAGTCTATCACACATTATTCAATTTGCACCAATGTGCATTAGTATGATTTTTAGCCTTATTGTTGCTCCTTATTAAACTTTTAACCTAATTATATATATATATATATATATATATATATATATATATATATATATATATATATATATACAAAAAATAGGCAGCACTCCGATTCAAAGGTGAAAAATGTTTTTTTTTCTTTACCCTTGCGCACAAGAGTAAATAAAAAAAACTATTTTTTCACCCTTGAATCGTAGTGCTGCCTATTTTTGGGATATACTGGAAACTTTGGAACCAAGGATCGGTTTACTAAGGCTTGCACATATATATATATATATATATATATTTATATTTATTTTTTCTCTTTTTTTCTTTCTTTCTTTTTGTGACATCCTGTATCATGTTTGGAAAACACTGACTGCAGCTTTTGGTTACAATATGTTAAATGTCAAACCTATAAATTGCAGCAATTTAACTTATCACTGCGGAGCCGGAGTGATCATCCAAAAGGGTGTTTTATTTTATTATTATGTTCAATAAAACCTTTTGTTTACTACCCATATTAAATCCCAGCAGGACACTTATAATCTGCTTACATCTGCATGTTCTACATTTCTAAGTACTCCAAACTTCATAACCTGATCTTTTTATTTCTGGACTGCTATTGATATTCCGGAAGCCTGTCAGCTGCATCATTTGTATATGCTGCTTTGCAGCTAGAACACAAATAACATGACAGCTTGCGGCTACTTGTTGTCATGGCGTTCATAGAATGCTCAGGGCAGTACCATTTAAAGCATATTAAATATCTCTTCCTATTTTCATCAGCTAAATATTTTTAACAATAACATAGTGATGACAGTGGAATGCATTGAGAATACATTATAAGGGGTTTGGAGGAATTACTAACTGGAATAAGAAATGCGACCGTGTTATTTTTCTCCTACACATGTACAACCACCCACTTGATACAGAACACATTGTCAGTGCTGTACAGTGAGGGTGAATATGGGAATATTTCTGTATGAAGGCACATATGATGAATGGAGATTAGGATGTCACTTTCACAGTTAACATAATATCACACTGCAGACCATGACAAAACTCTTCCTTAAATTAAATATATAAAATAAATCTGCATCGCTTTTTAATCTTAGCTCAGTGTCTGAGAATTTATATAGATATTGAATGTGTGACATTTGTGAAACTTGCATGGGAGAGATTGGCTAAGCAGCTATTCTATCTCTGTATTTCTTTAAATAGAAGCAGGCTCCACAGTGTACCAGAAGAGGCTGTAAGTAACATTTTTCCAAGCGAAAACCTTATTTTTGGCATTGTATCTTAAAGTTTACTTCCCATTTCGGAAAGATAAAATCATAGGCAGACAGATCTTACTTACAAAAGTAAATGTGCCATATATTCTACTAACGTTCTCTGCCTTGTTGTTTAGACTTTCGTCTCTCTCCTTGTTGCACACAGTTTAAATCTTCCCAGGACATCCTTTCTGCGTTCCTTGTTTCCATACATACTATGAGCTTTCCTTAACCCTTTAATACTGAAGGTATTTTAAACCTTAATGACCCAAAAACTTTTTGGGCATGACCACACGTGGCGGATTTCCTCCGCAACTGTCCGCATCAATGCCGCACAGAATCTGCGTTGCAGATTCTGCTGCGGATCTGCACAAAATGTGCAGTAAATTGATGCGGACTAGCTGCTGCGGACTGCGGTAAAAGTACTTCCCTTCTCTCTATCAGTGCAGGATAGAGAGAAGGGACAGCACTTTCCCTTGTGAAAGTCAAAGAAATTCATACTTACCGGCCGTTGTCTTGGTGACGCGTCCCTCCTTCGGCATCCAGCCCGACCTCCCTGGATGACGCGGCAGTCCATGTGACCGCTGCAGCCTGTTATTGGCCTGTGATTGGCTGCAGCCGTCACTTAGACTGAAACGTCATCCTGGGAGGCCGGACTGGAGACAGAAGCAGGGAGTTCTCGGTAAGTATGAACTTCAATTTTTTTTACAGGTAGCTGTATATTGGGATCGGTAGTCACTGTCCCGGGTGCAGAAACAGTTACTGCCGATCGCTTAACTCTTTCAGCACCCTGGACAGTGACTATTTACTGACGTCTCCTAGCAACGCTCCCGTCATTACGGGAGCCCCATTGACTTCCTCAGTCTGGCTGTAGACCTAGAAATACATAGGTCCAGCCAGAATGAAGAAATGTCAAGTTAAAAAAGCAAAACGCATCCGCAGCACACATAACATGTGCATGACAGCTGCGGACTTCATTGCGGAAATTAGAATCTCCATTGAAGTCAATGGAGAAATTCCGCCATGAGTCCGCAACCAGTCCGCCACTGCTCCGCAACAGACAGAGCATGCTGCGGACACCAAATTCCGCTCCGCAGCCTATGCTCCGCAGCGGAATTTTACGCATCGTCTAAACGAACACTGCTAAATTAAAGTGGAAGTCAATGGAGAAACGGCTCCGCTGCGGATTAACGCTGCGGAGTGTCCGCAGCGGAATTTAAGTGAAATTCCGCCACGTGTGAACCCAGCCTTTTAGTTTTTCCATCGTCGCATTCAAAGACCTATAACTTTTTTATTTTTTTAATCGACATAGCTGTATAAGGACTTGTTTTTTGCGGGGCAAGTTGTATTTTTTAATAGCACCATTTTGGGGTACATATAATTTATTGATTAACTTTTATTAACTTTTTTTGTTGGGGTAATGAAAAAAACCCTGACATTTTGCAATTCCTTTTTGCATCTTAAATGTACACTGTTTATCATGAGGGCGTTTTTTTGCGAGACGACTTGTAGTTTTTATTGGTACCATTTTGGAGTACATGTGATGGACGCGGCAATACCAAATATATGTAACTCTTTTTTTTATAATAAAGCATTTTGTAAGGGAAAAAAGTGTGTTTTTATTTTTTTTACTTGGGATTTTAATTTATTTATTATATACTTTATTCAACTTTTTTTAACTTTTTTTTTAGTCCAACTAGGGGATTAAACTATGCGATCATCTGATCACTTTATAATACACTGAAATACTTTTGTATTGCAGTGTATTATGCCTGTTAGTTTGCTAAAGGCAAACCTGCCACCTTAAAACCATCGGTACCTCGCAATCGCATTGCGGTATGCCGATGGGGTGAGAGAGGGAGCCCCTCCCCTCTAAAACCACTCAGGTGCGGCCATTACTATTGACCGCCGCATCTGAGGGGTCAGACATGATTGGAGACTACTCCTACTGGTCTCTGATCGTTGCCCTGAATCCAAGGGCTGTTAGCCTGGGCTTCATGAGCAGAGCGCCCGATTACGGTGAAACATCTTCTGAAGTTCCGCCGTGAAAAGTTCTGCCAAGAAGAACTGCCCTGAACGGCCGCTGTAAAAACACTGCAGCCGTTAAGGGGTTAAAGCATTAATGCATACCCATTGATATATACAGTATTTATGTGCAAAAAAAGCCTCGATAGGACACGTGACCAGTGTCCGACAATTCCAATAGATACTCCAAAAAATTGCTGTTGAATTCCGCTGCGGACAGTCCGCAGTGGAATTCTGCAGCAGCCGTTTTTTACATTTGTTTCTACACATTTTTGAAACTTAGTTCAGACGTTGCGGAATATAACTGTCTGGATATTAGGCTGTGGTGCAGGATTTTCCCTCCGCAGCATGCTCATTACATTGCGAAGAAGAAGCGGAATTTCACTGCGGATTTCAGCCTTTGCAATGCAAAAACTGAAATCTGTGGCAAGTCCGCTGTGATATCCGCAACGTCTGTATTACCTGTCAAATATGCAAATGTAGGTGCAGATTCGTTGCGTATTTGCCCCGAATCTGCACCAACATTTGCCATGGAAAAATACGTCCACGCCTGAACATGGCCTAAGGGTCAATTCACACGTTGCGTATATACTGAGCGGAAAAAATGCTCTGAAATTGACATGCGGTGCAGAATTTTATTCTGCAGCATGTCAATTGTATTTGCATAAACGCTGCTTATTTGTTGCAGGTTTTCCACATTGAATTTAATGGGGAGGTAAAACCCGCACCAAATATTTTTTTTGCGGTGCATTCTCAGGCAATTCCGCCGCAAAAAAATGCAACTCAGAAAAAAATAAGAACCTTATACCTACCCAGTAGTCTGTGTTCCTTCCTCCAGGCCGGCTTCCTCGGATGACGTTTCATCCCATGAGACTGCTGCAGCCAATCACAGGCTGTAGCTGCGGTCACATGAGATGAAGCATCATCCCAAGTGGCCGACGTGGATGAAATCAGAGGGCCGGCTTCCTGGGATGACGCTTCATACCGTGTGACCGCAGCTGCAGCCAATGACAGGCTGCAGCAGTCTTCTGGGATGAAACATCATCCCAGGAGGCTGGCTTGCTAAGTGCTGCAGTTTTCCACAGCTGACACACTGGACAAAAAACTGCACCACAGTTTCTTGCAGTTGTTCGCCCGGAATTCCCTGTGAATCCGCCCCGTGTGAACTCAGCTTAAAGCTTGTTCTCAGTAACACACTAACTATAGATGTATGGGAGACTAGAAGGAGGGAGTCATTTTACAGCCTCCCCGTTTCAGGTGGTATGTGAAATGTTGTGAGATGGGAATGGAAGTAGCTGTTAAGAGATACCTACACACATTACAGCTTTTATGTCTCACATAATCCCGCCCACTCAACACAGTTAGAGGATGAAAATGCACATTAAGCCCTTATGCACACGAACGTGTTTTTGCGTCCGCAATTCATCCGCAAAAATGCGAATGAATTGCGGACCCATTCATTTCTATGGGCCCATGCAAACGACCGTGGTTTCCATGGTCCGTGTATTGGCCGGGAGCATGGAACGCAAAAAAATAGGACAATTCATTATACGGTCTGAATTTGCAGTCCGGGCTCATTGAAATCAATGTGTGCACGGTCCATGAATTGCGGACGGCCCGCAGATGACAGTCCGCGGCCGTCTGTGCCGTAATCACGAACTGTTCACAAGGCTACGGCCTTGTGCATGAGGCCTTACAGAAATAATGAAGGTGAGGAAAAGACCCACAATATGTAGGTTACATTCAAGATATTTGCTGTACTACATCAAAAATACATCAAAAGCTGCATAAAGAGATTGTAATATTTTTTTTATTATTATTATTATTATTATTATTATTATTATGATTACTAAGAAAGGTTTATGCTTTTTATGCTTTATAAAGTGTTCCTGCCATAAGAAGTCCTCACATTGAATGCAGATACAGCGAATCTGTCACCTACTTAATTCTGCCCTCTCTGAGATCAGCATAAAGCAGTGGCACACGCTGATTTATGAATACACCGGACTCCAAGTTCATGGCACTCACAGCGCGCTGCAAGTAATAAACTATACGTTTATCCAAACTTCACCATATTCACACATCATTGACACACAGCTAAAATCAGTGTTTCTGTCACTACTTCATGCTGCTCTCAGAAAGGGCAGCATGAAGTAGGTGAAAGATTTGCTTTAAGGTGGTCAAGAGAATGCGGTGAAGTGGGCAAATCAGGAGGATCGGTGGCCTGTATCTAAAAAAAAGAACATTGAAGGTTAATGAAGGAAAAACAAGATTTACTGCTGTAAGATCTGCCTGCTTGTACATTTTATCTGAAATAGGACCTGTACGTTAAAACTTCCAATATATAGAAGCAAACCCACATTTTATTTAATTTTTTTCTTTAAAATGATAATTGATTCGTTACTGAATACATCAGTGAACACTTTTAATAGAGCAAACCTGTTCTGCCCACACTAAATAACAATTTTCTTCACATCTTACGTACTTTCAAGGTTGTCTGATTTTAAACGTTGATGGATAGTGTGGTTAGCGGGGTGTCTGTCCGTTAGGATACCCCCTGTTTAAGAGAAACTGTGTGGCATTTCTGACAGTATTTCTAAGGTTAGCAGCTGTGCACGATAATCATACCCTTTTTCGCTGCAAGGTAATATCTTAGCTTCTTATATTATATCTCGACTTCTCAAATCACAGATTAGTAATAAGTGGAGATGAGTGAATCTTATACAATTATCTTCTCCATTGATTCTCCAAAATGCTAATCACTGATTCACTGGATGTCTTGAACCAAGAAAATCCATTCTCCCACCTCTAGTGACATGACCTCTGTCTCATCTCTTTCGATTTAGCCTCTGCACTTGTACTTTAAAACCAGCACTACATGGTCAGGAAACACTTTATAACTTGTTTCTGCCCTTTTTGTTTCTGCTTGTATTCTTTAAAGTTAAATTAGCATGTCTGTTGCTATTAAAAAAGACACTTTTAGCCTAAGAAGTAGATAAAGCTTTGGTAGTGTGAACCACATCTATGTAAGTAATTTATGGCATAATTCCTTGTTATCACATCCCGTAATGTGTTTGTCTCCAATCCTAACTATAAAATCCTGAGCCAGTCCTCACTCCAAATTCCAATGTACCTACAGTAAGTGCATGCAACTATAAACTTAAGGCCTTGTTCACACAGCGCTAAAAAAAAAAAAAAGTTCCTCAGACAATCATTAATAACCTCATTGATAGCATGCCACTGCGTTTAGACGTGTGCGTATATATATATATATATATATATATATATATATATATATATATGTTAACTTTAATAAGAATATGTGGTCTTTGCGTCAGTTCCAGAACATAATTAACTTTATTGTCATTTATAAAATATATAATTGTTGCTTCCTGCAAAAATAATTAATTTGTCAAAGGCGGCTAGACAAATATTAATATGTCTTAGAAAGGTTTATGCTTGTTTTGTAAATATCTCCCCTATTTTTCGAAGAAGTGTTCTGATGTATTTGCAGTTTAATGGGCTTATTTTTTTCAATACAAAAGAAACCACTAAAAGCATCTTCTCTCTGCAAAGTAAGCTTTAAAAAGATATATTCCTTCCACTAAAGTTTCATTACTTTAAATTTTCTATAAAAATATACTGAGTTTGCCCCCAAAATAGCTATCGCCCACTATAAGCAAAAATGTTGCTTTAGCTTAACTTTTATTTTATATGTTAAATGTTAAATGTTATGAGAGAGAAGGAGGACATAAAAAAACTCTGTAGCAGTGTGCGGGCATCCCCTAGAAATATACTTATACATTAGATGAGAGAGATAAACTTAGAGGCAGCATTTACACTTCACATACTCAGTTTCAGTGACATATTATTATTCTCTATGGCTAGATCATTGAGACACTGACTTTTTAATCAAGATACCTAACGGCTTTCTCTGTATGCTCTCCTGGTAACAGATTATATTGCACTGTAATTCTTCCTATGTGTGTATGGTGTGTTTTAGGTAGTAAGGGTAATGAGCGGACGGCTTAAAAAAAGCAGAGTGGTTAAAAAAGAGAGGAACACAAAAACAAGGTACAGTTTAACATTTATTATTGTTGGGACAGAGAGCCGTACAAAGCCTTGAACCCTGGCAACTAGCATATTAATTATACCAGGATTGCAGGCTATTTGTTTTATTCAGTGTAGTGAAATCCAAACAAGTCAATACATTAGGGATCTCAAACATGGGGCCCCTAAGGCTGTCATCTGTGACCTTCAGGGCACCGAAGCTCCCTAGACATCCTCGGGACAGCAGAGAGCAGGCCAAAGGAGGAGTGCCACACACACACACACCCCCTGTAGAAAGTGCCGCACACACCCCCTGTAGAAAGTGCCACCCCCTGTAGATACCACCCTACACAGCCCCCTGTAGATAGTGCCACCGCCTGTAGATAGCACCCCACACACCCCACCCTGTTGACAGCACTACACCACCCCTCCCTGTAGATAGCTCCATTGGGGCTCCCTCTAGGAGTGGAATCCCCAGCCAGAGCATTTCCGACACTCTGGCCAAGATTTCTCTCCTGGTGGAGCCCCTGACGTCAATGTCCCACCAGGGGCTCCTCCTGGACCAGAGTCCCCAGCCAGAACATTGCTGATGTTCTGGCCAGGGATTTCTCTTCTAGAGATGGCCCCTGACATCACTGTCCATATATAGACAGTGACATCAGGGGCTCCTCCAGGAGAGGAATCTCTCGCCAGAGCGTTGGCAACGCTCTGGCCGGGGATTTCGGTCCAGAAGGAACCCCTGACATCACTGTCCATATATGGACAGTGATGTCAGGGGCTCCTCCAGGAGAGAAATCCCCGGCCAGAGCATCGTCAATGTTTTTGCTGCGGATTCCACTTCTAGAGGGAGCCCCAATGGATCTATCTACAGGGAGGAGGGGTGTAGCGCTGTCTATAGGGTGGGGTGTGTGGGCAATATCTATAGGGGGTGTATTTGCGGCACTATCTATAGGGGTTGTGTGTGCGACTGTCTACAAAGGGGTGTGTGTGTGTGGCATTGTCTACAAAGGGGTGTTTGTGACACTATCTACAAGGGGGTGTGTGTGGTACTATCTACAAATGGGTGTGTGTGGCACTATGTACAAGGGTGTGTGTGTGTGTGTGTGTGTGTGTGTGTGGCACTATCTACAGACGGCGCTGTGGCACTATCTACAGAGAGCACTGTGGCATTATCTGAAGAGGCTACTGTGGCGTTATCTACAGAGAGCACTGTGGCATTATCTAGGGGGTGTGGCACTATCTACAGAGTGCACTGTGGCACTATCTACAGAGGGCATGGTGGCACTATCCACAGAGGGCACTGTGGCATTATCTACAGAGGGCACTGTGGCATTTTCTACAGAGGGCACTGTGGCACTATCCACAGAGGGCACTGTGGCACTATCTACACATAACACTGAGGCACTATCTACAGAGGGCATGGTGGCACTATCCACAGAGGGCACTGTGGCATTATCTACAGAGGGCACTGTGGCATTTTCTACAGAGGGCACTGTGGCACTATCCACAGAGGGCACTGTGGCACTATCTACACATAACACTGAGGCACTATCTACAGGGGGCCCTATCTACAGAGGGCACTGTGGCATTATCTACAGGGGTTGGCACAATCTACAGAGGGCACTGTGGCATTATCTGCTGGGGTGGCACTATCTACAGGGGCAGTGTGGCAATATCTACAGAGGGTACTGTGGCAATATCTGCAGAGGGCACTGTGGCAATATCAACAGAGGGCACTGTGGCATTATCTATAGTGGGCACTGTGGCACTATCTACAGATGGCACTGAGGCACTGTAATGATGAGGGTGGGGAGACAGACAAGTGAGCCCTAATCTACCCACCACTCAGTCCCTGCCAACTTGCAACGACCCGCCCTAGGCGACGGGGTACAACTGGGCGACGGTCCCTACGCTCAATAAGTGCACGACAGACAAACAGACAAGGGTACACAGAGCTAGGGGAGAAAGGGGCAGTTGCCCACGGCAACACCGTGAGCAACAAGAGAAGTGAACAAGCCGAGTCAAACCAGGAGAGTACGAGGTGCCAAACGCAGAGCAGAAGAGTAGTAAACAAGCCGAGTCAAACCAGGAGTGTACGAGGTACCAAACGCAGAGCAGGAGAGTAGTCAGCAAGCCGGGGTCAATATGAAGCAAGGACAATGGTACAAGAAGCTGCAGCAGGGCCAGGAAACCAAACGAGAAGAATCACAAGCAAAGGAGGAACAGGAAAGGCAGGTATAAATAGACAGAGGGCGGGAGCTAGCTCCGTCTGGCCAGGCTGTGATAGGTTCTCCCACTCCTAAGCCTGCCACCCTGAGTGGTGGAAGATGGAGTCAGTCTCACAGACATAGAAGCAGGTGCAGACTGATTATCTATGGGCGTTAACCCCGAAGCTGTGCCTGGCAGATCCTTTACAGGCACTATCGCAAATGTGGCTGCCCAATCGACATTCTTGTGTCTGCCAACTGAGCAGCCAGACTGCATTTAGCGACACTTAAACTGGAAAACTTGATTGTTAAAATAAGCACGTGAAGTAAACTCGCAAATTTCTGGTAAGTTTAAACCTAGCTGTATTATTATAGTAATGTAGTATTATTAAAGTAATGTAGTATTATTACAGTAATGTAGTATTGTTATAGTCATGTAGTATTATTATAGTAATGTAGTATTTTTATAGTAATGTAGCATTATTACAGTAATGTTGTATTGTTCTAGTAATGTAATATTATAGTAATGTAGTATTGTTATAGTCATGTAGTATTATAGTAATGTAACATTGTTATAGTAATTTAGTATTATAGTAATGAAGTATTGTTATTATAGTAATGTAGTATTATTAGAGTAATGTAGTATTGTTATAGTAATGTAGTATTATTATAGAAATGTAGTATTGTTATAGTCATGTAGTAGTATTATAGTAATGTAGTATTGTTATAGTAATGTAGTATTATAGTAATGTAGTATTGTTATTATAGTAATGTAGTATTGTTATAGTAATGTATTATTATTGTAATGTAGTATTGTTATAGTAATGTAGTATTATTATAGAAATGTAATATTGTTATAGTCATGTAGTAGTATTATAGTAATGTAGTATTGTTATAGTAATGTAGTATTATAGTAATGTAGTATTGTTATTATAGTAATGTAGTATTGTTATAGTAATGTATTATTATTGTAATGTAGTATTGTTATAGTAATGTAGTATTATTATTATAGTAATGTAGTATTGTTATAGTAAATTATTATTATTATTATAGTAATGTAGTATTATTAGGCTGCCTCTCCACGGAACTACTGTCCCGTACTGAAAACATGTTTTGAGTACGGGACAGATTTCCTGCAGCGCGGCAGCGACTCCTAGCATCATAGATAACGACAATGCTAGGAGCCCAGCTCCCTGCAGTGTGCTCAGTCCGGGAAATACTGCCGACATTCGGACCGTATATCACGGACTGAACATGCTTATGTGAATCCGGCCTTATAGTAATGTAGTATTACTACAGTAATGTTGTATTGTTATAGAAATGTAGTATTATTGTAGTAATGTAGTATTGTTATAATAATATAGTATTATAGTAATGCAGTATTATTATAGTAATGTAGTATTGTTATAGTAATGTAGTATTATTATAGTAATGTAGTATTGTTATAGTAATGTAGTGTTATTATTGTAATGTAGTATTGTTATAGTAATGTCGTATTATTATAGTAATGTAGTAGTGTTATAGTAATGTAGTTTTATTATAGTAATGTATTATTGTTATAGTAACGTATTATTATATTAATGTAGTATTGTTATAGTAATGTAGTATTATAGTAATGTAGTATTGTTATAGTAATGTAGTATTATAGTAATGTAGTATTATTATAGTAATGTAGTATTGTTATAGTAATGTAGTATTATAATAATGTAGTATTGTTGGAGTAATATAGTATTATAGTAATGTAATGTAGTATTATTATAGTAATGTGGTATTGTTATAGTAATGTAGTATTATAGCAATGTAATATTGTTATAGCAATGTAGTATTATAATAATGTAGTATTGTTGGAGTAATATAGTATTATAGTAATGTAATGTAGTATTATTATAGTAATGTAGTATTAATATAGTAATGTAGTATTCTAGTAATGTAGTATTGTTATAGTAATATAGTATTATTATAGTCATGTAGTATTATAGCAATGTAGTATTATAGTAATGTAATATTGTTATAGCAATGTAGTATTATAATAATGTAGTATTGTTGGAGTAATATAGTATTATAGTAATGTAATGTAGTATTATTATAGTAATGTAGTATTATTATAGTAATGTAGTATTCTAGTAATGTAGTATTGTTATAGTAATATAGTATTATTATAGTCATGTAGTATTATAGCAATGTAGTATTATACTAATGTAGTATTATTATAGTAATGTAGTATTCTAGTAATGTAGTATTGTTATAGAAATGTACTATTATAGTAATATATTATTATTATAGTAATGTAGTACTATAGTAATGTTGTACTATAGTAATGTAGTATAATTATAGTAATGTAGTATTATAGTAATGTAGTATTATAGTAATGTAGTATTGTTATAGTAGTTCAAATAACTAATTGATTAACAATAATTTTGTATTGTATCAAATTTGAAAGTAATGCGGCCCGTCAACTACAAATTTTTTCTATGTGAATCCCATTTACCCGGCCGAGTTAGAGACCCCTTATCTACATGATGTCTGTATATTATTATGCCTGAGTTTTTCTCAGGTTACCTCATTTTTTACCTCTGCATGGATCCAATACTTTTTTTTTTTTTGCAACAACAACAACAAAATGAAATGGAGTATGGATCTCATGTACAGCAATGTAAGCAAGCTCGAACAACGATCATAATGGATAGACATTTCTTTTTAGATTTTCATAGAGGTAACACTATGTAAACTCTAAAACTTTCTAAACAAAAAAAAAGTACATTTGAACTGTTAGAAGTTATTTTATTAAAACTCATTCAATCTCCAAAATGTTTTGCAAAAGAAAAGAAATAGCACCTAACCAATATATATTAAGTCTGTTATACATTTAAAACAGAAAGAGCTGCTAGCAGCTTTGATTCCCTTTCTGAAGTATGTAAAGGTCAGGAGCTTCTTTAGGGTTCTTTACAGGAAGCGGTGGATCCAGGATTAAAATCTAGGAGAGGTGGAAAAATAGCGGTGCACTACGCAAGCTGCTGCAAATTGGGCTTTCTTTGGTCATTCCTCTTGCCACTTTCCTATATATGTAAGCCACACCATCAACACAAGTAGGAAAATTAGGTGGAACATAGGAACTTTTAATAAGAATGTCACTGTGAATGACAGACCTATACTCGCTTTTTCAGTCGGGGACGCTGATTGTATGCTGCCACTATACAAGCACCAATATTACCAGTAATACTGCCATGCAATGCCCATATAGAGGTCTGATACCAGGTTTACACAGGTGGTCTGCAGAGTTTTATCTCACTACAGACCATACTGGAGAATTCAGTAGTGATCAGATGCAGTCACCAGCAGAATATTTAACTTTTAAAAAAGGACCCGTCACCTCTTCTAACATGTCTGTTTTAGTAAATACTTGTATTATCCATGAAATTACAATTCTGGATTTTCTTTCTTTAGAACTCTGCGTTGTGCCGTTCCTCTGTTTTTCCTCCTAGAATTGTATAAATAAATTGACAACTGGGTGTTACCATTCCTCTTTTCAAAAGGGCTGTGTCCTTACACATTGACAATCATCGCTGACAATACCAGACTATTTAGGCATACATCCTATTGGCAAGGGGAATGGTGACAGTCAGATCAATTAGGACTGGGCTATAAGGAGACTTTCTGTAGCACTAGCTGTATCTCTATCATTAAAAATAATTAGTTGTGTTACAAAACGTCTCCATGTAGGCCTGGCCTTATTTTTACATTTCCAGGGGGAATAAACAGCACAGATTTCAAAGTAAAGATTTTCCTGGATTGTTATTTTATGGGTAATGCAAGGATTTACTATAACAGACATGTCAGGAGAGGTTATAGCTCCTCTGTTATTTTCTTTCCTTTTCTTCTTCATCCAGCGCAGAATGCCATGACAACTTTTCCTAACCACTGCAGAATTTGCTGTTCGGACCTATTTTGGCGCTTGGTTTTGTGGGCATCTCCAGTCTCTATAGCAACATCAAAAAAATCATTACCCCAGATCATACCCCTAACTTAATCATACCACAGATCAGACCTCCTAAACTAATACAAACCCCCAGACCAGACCTAATAAATTAACCCCTTGGAATGGAGGGAAAAGTATGGAGCCAGATCACAAACTAAGCCAACGTTATACACTGGGGGTGTTGACAGCTCGCACTAATGGCTGGGATTGGAGTTAACTCTGATCCCGGGCGTTTAACCATTTCAAGGCAGCGGTCAATAGCAACCGCAGCATCTAAACCATTAAAAAGAGGGGACGGCCCCCTCCATCACCCCACCGGTCACCTCGCTCTGTTATGTTCTAATGCTTTGTGGGTGAGCTGTTGTTACTCTTAGATTAATCCACTAGCAGATCAGAAATTTCATGAATTTACCTGTGGCAAAAGTGACACCCTACGACAGTACCACATTTAAAACTCTTCAGTATGACCCATACGAGATTGCATGACTGTGAGCTTGATTTTATGTACATGTTTGAAAATTCAGAATATTTTACATATTATCTGATTATATATATCTACTTTTCTTCTTATTTGAATATTTAAGCTTCAATCATTCCATGTACTTGTAGACCTTGTGGAATGTGTTCACCATGATTCTATTTGAATGAAGTGAATATATTACAATAACTGATGAATTATAGCGATGAGCATAAATAAAAGCTGATTCAAGTTTAAACATTGCACGTTTTCAGAAAGATTTGCTCTTAGACCTCACTTGAATTCCCTGAGGCAATTAATTAATACTGTATAGTCTGGTTCTCACAAAAAATCTTTCGCTTTTTGAACAAACTTTGCTGTTTTCAAACCTAACCAGATAACTTTTTTCTCCGATTCCATCTGAAGCTTGGACATAAAATAAAATGTGTGAAAGCATGAGAGTAGTAGCATTATTTGATGTTTAAATTGAATACACAGAGCGTTGTGATGTATATCAAAGACTTACAGAGTTCAGATATTGATGAACAAGCTTGTTAAAAGCAGAATGACTTCATTGCCTGTTTTATCTCCCCTTTCCTACGGATAGATGTGAACCAAAGTTTTGAAATATCTTCAGTAATAAAAGCAACAGACAAGAAAATACTTCTGCAGTGATTCATACTGAGGAGACTGCAAATATGCTATATTATTTTACTGATACTGCACAAACCACGACCAGTAAATGATTTATGGGAATATTCTTGCTTCAAGGTAATATGTGCTAAGATAGTCAAATATAATGTAAAGTAGACGGTAAAGCACATAAATATTCAGCCACAAAATAGGCAGTAATCTTGTGTGCAAATGCTTGGTAAGTATCATTCACCTATAAATGGATGTAAGTGAACATACTGTACGTGTCTGGAATAAAGGATGGTGCGGTGCCAATATGTACATTGGCCTAAAGAGCAAAGTACATGAATGTGGCATATTTCAATTGAGAATTTATAAGGCCCCATGCACACTACCGTAAAAATCTCTGTAATTGCGGATCGTAATACGGTCTGCAATTACGGACCTGCCCGGTCCGTGGACACCTTACCGGCCGTGGACACCTTACCGTATCGCTACGAATAGGTGTCCTTGCCGTAGAACCATGCCATGAATTATGGAGCATGTCCTACTTTTCGTTTTTTACGGGCCGTACTCCCATACTTTGATTACGGGCACGGCCGTGTGCATGAGGCCTCAGAAATGACATCTGATCACTATTTTAGAAACAGAAAATCAATGTTGCATGCAAGGCCCCATGCACACATTTTTAATCAGTAATTACGGACAGTAATTAAGGACCCATTCATTTCTGTTGGCCACGGACACCTTTCAGTATATTTACTGATGGGTGTCCAGGCTGAAGCAATTATACAACCTGTCCTATTCTTGTCAGTAATTTTGGCACCGACTCTCCCATAGAAGTCTATGGGAGCTCCCGTAAATATGGACGGCTACGGATGTGCATCTGTAAACCGTCCGTATTTACCGAAGCATTGCTAGGCAACATGTTGATGACATAATTTGCAGCCTCCCTCTTTTTTTAAGGATCCATATATACGGATCAAATATGTATATATGGATGCAATATGGATTGTATTTACGGACACCCTTCTGTAAATACGGATGAATTACGGATGCCAACGGATCTGTATTTACGGACAGTTTTTACTGATAGATGAAAATACGGTCGTGTGCATGTAGCCTTAAAGATAACTGATAGTCTGGAGCACAGAGCATGCTATCTAAAAATGTCTATACAATCCACATCTATTAATTAGTTTGTAACATGCCTCATGCACACTTCCGTGTGCCGTTGAACGGCCGCTAATGACAGTTCCGTGAATCACGACCGCACCCGGATGGCTTCCATGTGCAGCCCATTGTTTCATGAACCAAATCAATGCAAAGGCCAAGACTGTTCCGTCAAAAACCGCTAGGAGTAGGACCTACACTACTTCACTACTTTTGAATTGCTACTGCATTATAACAGTATGTCTTCTGCGCCTACCTGCTAGGGCTGCATCGATGGGTCACTTAAGAGACCTAGCGATGCAGCTGAAAGTTATTGATGGACCACAGTCAGCGGCAATGAAGAGAAGTTTTGCAGGTGGCCCAAGCTGAACTTTTGCACATAAGCCCATAAGCCTGTAGCTGCACCCCTTCACCATTTCCATATTCACAGACTTTATTGTACCTCACAGTGGACGTCAGTGGACCTCAGCTTTCAGTCATGTGGTGTACTGTTTTATTTACCTCACTATGTGGTTGACTCTTTTACCTTCTACTCAGAACAAATGACAGAAATAACACACCATTTTATAAAACCATTTATTAAATCTGTTAGAGCAAACATTTGCATTAAGACATGAATCAAACAGCATACAACTTTCCACATAATAACCCCTGACAATGCATTTCAACTTCAAGACTTTCATTTCTCACGATTGTCTTTTATTTAGTATATTTACAATATGATGTGCCTGAAGATGGGCAATACACAGCTATCACTGCCTTGTAATAAGAGGACACATTAAGTGTATCTGTAGTAGTTAAAGATTCTCCAACTGTGGGGGATGGATTTTTGCCAGAAAGCTTAGAAACATAAAAAAGCCATGTCAATTTAAGCCATTGAGCACTTGTTAGTAATTGCAGATTGCTGGTTGAAGTCACAACTGATAATAACATGTAATGACCAAAAAGTTAAGATCTCTCTCTCTCTCTTTTTTTTTTCTTAAACACTTGCGGACAGGCTAATATACTTTGGAGAATTATAGTACTTAGAAAAAACACATCAGCAGTCCCCCAATTTCTGTAAAGTAGTGCAATTTGTACAAGATGTCAGAGACTGTAAATTACTATCTTAGTCGCATTTTATCTCTTAAGTCCAACAGTTTAACAACTTTCGTTCCTCATTACTGAACGAGGGCACCTTAGCCGAGAGTAATGTGCCAGTTTGGTAACTGTGGCATTCTTAGATGCACAAAGCTGTGGTCCATTAATAGGACATAGGACATCAAACTAGGACATCAACAGTAGACACTTTAAATAATTTTCAGGTTTTAGCAAACAGAGCTTATTCACTGTATGATAAACAGTTCTACAACTTTCTGATATACTTTGTGAATCAATTTCTCACAGTATTCAAGATCTCTGCTTGCTATAAGTAAATGGGAACCTAAATTGTTTGCAGTGAGAGAATAAATATATCTCCTGCTCATGTGATGATTACAAGGATGCACGGCTCATTATAAGACGGAGCTCTGATAACTCTGCTGCAACTGAAACAAGCCCTGTACCTATATTTATTTATTACCATGATTTATATAGAGCCAACAACAGCGCTGTACAGAGATTAAGATCAGTCTCTGTCCCCAATGGGCTCATAATGTAATTTCACTATCTCAAACACACACAGTGGCCAAATTCAAGGGAAGACAATTAAAGTATCAGTACAGTGTGGGAGAAAGCTGGAGTACCCAAAGGAAAGACACACAAACACAAGGAGAACAAAGAAACTCCATGAAAATGTTGCCCTTGATCAAATTTGACCACAAGACTCCCATGCTGAAAGGCATCAGTGCTAACCACTGAGCAACCGTGCTGTCCAGAGAAGATTAATGTGACCATGAGAGCTCTTCATCCACTGAAAGTGATCAATGAGGGCTCCCATTAAATAAACCACAAGCAAATATCTTGAAAATTTTAAGGAACTGATACTTACTTTATTAGCCTTGGGGCATCATGATAATGAAATGCTATAATACATAGCCATACTGTCATGCCCACGGCCGCGAGCCATCAGCCTCACTCACCTCCTATCGCTCGCAGCCATGGATCTGCGAGCGCTGGCCCCAGTCTCCTTCTCAGGAGACACCAGCGCTGACCTCGGCTGGGTCCCGTAGGTGCTCGTGACCGCTCTTAAAGGGGCAGCGCGTGCACCGGACTTTCATGTTTAATTAGCCCCTAGCACCCTGGACTATAAGAAGGGCTCAGCCCCTTCCTCCCATGCCTGAGCATTGTTGTTGTACCCTAAGTTTGTCTACGCAAATGGTCTCCTAGTGTTACCCAGTTCCCAGTGTCTCCTGCTCCTGTATCCTGTATCCTGTGCTATCCTGGTCAAGTGCCGTGCTGAAATGAAGTCGTGCTGTGCTGTATACCACATCGGTCCTGCTACACCACGCCTGACGTCTACCTGCTGCCTAGTCCCAGACGAGCCTGCCTTGCTACTGTCCGAGCTGCCACCGGTACGCTATACGGACTATAGACTGTAAACTGTGCCCTGTTGGCCAGCTGCCATACCGCCAAGGCGGTACGGCCCAGTGAGTCCATGAACCCAATGTGACACATACTTCTCTCCAGGGCTGATTATTAGAGAAACATCTTATCTCCACCCTGTAATCCCTTGTATGCCATGTTCATAGCTAATAAGGGAATCTATGTTGCCTATACACAGATTAATGTGTTGATAGATTAGATAGATGATATATTAGATAGATAGATAGATAGATAGATAGATAGATAGATAGATAGATAGATAGATAGATAGATAGATAGATAGATAGATATAGTTACATATAGTTACATATAGTTAGTACGGCTGAAAAAAGACACATGCCCATCAAGTTCAATATGAGTAAACTTTAGTTAAAAAAAACATAAATCACACGTTAAAACCTACTTTTTGGATTTAAAAAAAAAGTGTGAAAAACAAATTGAAATAAATAAATACATTTAACAAAAAAGGAAAGGTATGAAAAAGCAGGCAAATGAAATACAAAGCAAAACCCGCCCACACATTTTTTTTCCTTTACAATAAATAATAATTATTAACCCCTTCCCTCCGTAGCCAATTTTCAGTTTTTCATTTTGTTTTTTTCCTCCCCGCATTCCAAAAGCCATAACTCTTTTATTTTTCCATCGACAAAGCGGTATGAGGGCTTTTCTTTTTACGGAACGAGTTGTAATTTTTCATTGCACCATTTAATGTACCATATAAAGTAATGGGAAACTGAAAACAAATTCTTTGTGGGATGAAATGGGCAAAAACATGTATTTCTGTACAAGTTGAAACAGGCGACCAAATTCGCAATGACTGACAGTTTTGCTTGTCTCTAGTAATCACCATTCTACATAAATTGTCTTGATGGTCCATAAAAACCTATTAATTAAATGTACAACTATTTCCGCAAACATGAATTAAAAATTGACACAACAATATTATAGGTCTTGACAAAGTTTAACCTATGCACTGCCTCTTACAATTTATTTAAAGGCCAGCAGTATCTTTCTTCTGCCCATTACTTCTTACATACACAATCTACAGTATATCGCTATTGCCACAAACCTTAACTGACTTCTCCACTTCATGCTGTTTGAAGCGGTTTTGACAGGTAAAATCTATTATGACTCATGGCTTTTACCTATATTTACCTAATCAGTCTATTTCAAGCAAACAGCAGGTTATTCTTAAAGACTGAACACTCAGTGTGTATACAGTGCCCTAAAAACATTACATTACATTGGAATAACTAGTGGTTAGAATCAGAAAGGAGCACTTTCGTTACTTTGACCTTCTAAAGTAAAATAAAATGGGTTTTATTTCATCCAAACCATTACTATAATGCTGAATTTTCTCCATTATGTCACTGTAGCATTAGGCACCAATAGTCAGTCAAAAAAGGAAGATCTAATGATTTATCATGTGAATGTGGTTTTTCTGTACTAAAGCAATACCCTAAACATTTTAATAATAAAAAAAAATGTATAGCACAGTTTATATATTTATAACAAAAAGTGTGCCTGTATAATTGGCACTATGTGGCATTAGCATATTCATATGATAATAGTATGTAACTGTAATATGTATGCTCCAAGTGATCTAATATAACACACCATTAAAGTAGAACTTGCTATGCAAATATGTCCAAATCAACGCATGCTTCTTGTTACACAACAGTAAGATTACGGTCCCACATAGCGCTGTCCGCATGCAACCGAAACCTCACTCACTTGCAGTGGGTGGCCAATGACTGCCCAATTCGTAAGCAAAGTTTCAGTCAAATGCAGCCGCAGCTTTGTTGGACAACAGCTCTGCTCACACAGTGCAGATTTGCATGCGATTTTTAAACCAGAATCCTAATTAATTTTAGGAGAGCAGACCTACAAGTCCTATATATATATATATATATATATATATATATATATATAGAAACAAACATATAATAGGAGCAGCACTGTGCAAAAGACCAAAAACTTCTGGTGCTAGGCTTCAGATAACAGGGAGTGACGTTCTCCAAGTGAGGTATATGGAAAAAATCGAGCAAAGAAGCAGCACTCAATAGCAAAAAATGAAGTTTATTCACCCAACACAGCAACGTTTCACTTCCTCCATGGAAGCATTTTCAAGCAATTAGTGAAAAGCACACACAGGTATATATAGGGAGCACAAAGCTCAATTAACAAATCATCTAAATAGCAGCAATTATACAATTCATATTGAAAAAAATACCCCGTGTAACAGTGTATCAAAATATCACATATAAGTGTACAAGAGTCAAACATTGACAAATGGTATGAAGAACTTTAAAATTCCAACAAGTGTAATACGTGCCTATAAAATAGTGTAATGCATTAATTGCATATCGATTAATAATCACATTATAATACACAATAGCTGGCACTCACCAATCTGGAGAAACAAGGACATCCTGAACAAAACATGTGTAGATTAAAATTTTCGGCGTCACAAACACCGAACTGCGCATGCCCCAACTCTATCCGTCCATTGGTGAGTGCCAGCTATTGTGTATTATAATGTGATTATTATATATATATATATATATATATATAGAGATACAGAAAAAAAATGTTAACCGCACAGTCAGTTCATAAAGATGAGGGTGCAAGGCCGCCAGGGACACGACCAAAGTAACCCAAAATTTATATTCCAAGAAACAGGCAGCACTCCAGAGATGTAGCAAAAATAGAAAAAATTGCTTTATTCTCATAGACTTTGTTGGTACTGTATTATGCTGCGGTTTTGCCTCAAGCGAATATGTGTGGCAACACCGCACGTAATATGCAAGGTGTGCATTCGGCCTCTGGACTTATTCACACCGTGTAGTTTTCCTTTCGATTTTGCAAGTATTTTTTAAGCCAAAATTCAGAAATGAAACCTAAACCTAAACTGAAGAAATATATATATATATATAGAGAAAGGCTCTATGGTAGAGCTGAAACGTTGCTGTTTTGACTGATGGAATAAAGCACATTTCTCTATTTTTGCTACATCTCTGGAGTGCTGCCTGTTTCTTGGAATATAAATAAATAAATAAATGAATAAAAAAATAAACAAATAAATATATATATATATATATATATATATATATACATATACTGTGTGTGTATATATATATATATATATATATATATATATATTTATATATATTTATTTTTTTATTTTTTTATTCATTTTTATATATATATATATATATATGTATATATATATATATATATATATATATATATTTCTTCAGTTTAGGTTTAGGTTTAGGTTTCATTTCTGAATTTTGGCTTAAAAAATACTTGCAAAATCGAAAGGAAAACTACACGGTGTGAATAAGTCCAGAGGCCGAATGCACACCTTGCATATTACGTGCGGTGTTGTCACACATATTCGCTTGAGGCAAAACCGCAGCATAATACAGTACCAACAAAGTCTATGAGATTCAGGTAATCTCATGTCCACGTTGCGGTATTTTTTGGGATGTAAATTGACTCGCGGTGCGTATTTTCGAAACCGCAGCATGTTAATTTATTTTGCGATTCCTACATTTTGCTGAGCACCACCAAATGAATGAATATGGAATTCCTGATATTACTTCTATTGGTGTAAATGGACATTTCTCTTTCTAGTTGTGCCAACTCCTTTCAGACATTGGTTTAGATCGCGATTCCGCATGCGAATTCTGTCCCTGTAGTTCTAAAGAAATACGCAGCAAAACCCACAGTATGAAATTGCAGGTATTTACGCAGCAAAATGTAAAAATGCACCTAAATGTGCATAAAAAACACACCTTCAGGTGCTTTTTTTTCCAACGTATTTCTTGTGGTTTCCTGCGGTTTTGCTACGTATTTTCCCCAGCAACATACGCAAATGTGCATCTAGCCTTATAGTTCCTCTTTCCAATCTCAAAATGTATGTAGTTGTGCAGCAACTGATCTCACCTCAGTGTCATTACCAGATCCAGACTTGGTCTGTGGATTTGTCCTTTTATAACATTTCATAACTAATCAATTAATTAATTTCGTAACTCAATCAATAACCTTTATTTCTCAATATTCACATAATTTACTGTTTGGGGTTCAGTAATAAGAAAAATTATTTGCCCAGTTATCTGGGATGGCTTCCTTGTCTGATAGTGACAATCCTTTAATGATTCACAAAAATAAAATAAACATAAATGTGGCATGAAGTTTACAAAGGGTCACACAGTGCTGAAAATCTATGGTTGACTTTAATTCTACCCTTTTGCAAAATATCATTGTTAGAGGATACTTCTGCATATTGCAAGACTGGATGAGATTAGTGGCCGTTCACATATATCAGTTGTACCTTTCAGTTCCCTCAGGCGTGTTGCAGAAAAGCCGGAGGGAAACTGATGCTAGAACGAATCCCATAGCTTTCTATGGGATCTGTTCTGCAGATGGGACATAAGTTGTGGCGCCGGACATGTGCAGGAGCTGGATCCAAAAATGTTACCTGCAGCGTTTTTGTGACCGGCTCCCTGGGAGTTCCGGCACCGTATCCTATCTTAATGAACTGTTTGCCAGATGAACGCTGGGTGCTGCCACATCCACCTTCCGGCAGCACCCGGCATAGGAGAATAAGGCCTTATGGGAAGGAGACCCTGATGTCCTTGCCCATATATGGACAATGACCTCAGGGGTCCTCCTGGACTGGAATCCCCAGCCAGAGCATTGTCGACGCTCTGGCCGGGGTTCCGCTCCTGGAGAAGCCACTGGTGTCACTATCCATATACAGACAGTGACGTCAGGGGCTCCTCCTGGAGCGGAATTCCAGCAATGGGATTCGGCAATGCTCTGGCCGGGGATTCTGCTCCTAATGGGAGCCCTTGACGTGCCTGTCCATATATGGATTGTAACGTCAGGGGCTGCTCATTGATGCCCAATTGGCGCTAACTACGGGGGGTGTGGGTGGCACTTTCTACAGTGGGCTGTGTGGTGCTATCTACAGGGGGCACCATGGCGTTATCTACAGATGGCACTGTGGGATTATCTACAGAGGTGCACTGTGGCATTATCTACAGAGGGCATTGTCACATTATCTACAGAGGGCACTGTTGAATTATCTACAGGTTGTGTGTGGCATTATCTACAGAGGGCACTGTGGCATTATCTACAGGGGGTGTGTGCAACTATTTACAGGTGGTGTGTGGCACTATCTACAGAGGGCAGTGTGGCACCATCTACAGAGGGCACTTTGGCATTATCTACAAATGAAATTCATCTGTTTTTAAAATGGACAGTAGAAAACAGATGCAAAACGGGACATAATCAGCCATCGAAAACGGAAACACGGACGCAGAATGGATGCAAAATTAATGTAAAATGGCCATCAAAAAGAGACCAAGACACCCAGACCCTGTTGTGTGAATAGAAACAACAGCAATCCCGGTGTGGGGTGGGTACGAGATGCAGAGTGGGATTGGGTAGCTGTAAAGGCCCCAAAAACGATCTCCTCCCTGAAGTTAGGGCTAGTATTTGGCGCTTCTGCAGGTTCACTTTGCTGCTTCGAAGATCTGATCTGAGGTGAGGTGAATGGACAGCAGCTGCCTTCTGGCTCTTCGTCTCGGCGCTGCACTAAATATGACACATGTGACATTACAATTTGTGTGTCAGACTTAAGTGTAGCACCAAGGCCGGAGCAGAGAAGGAGAGCCCGACATGCCAGGATCACGTCAGAAGTTTTGTGAAATGACAAGTACACAACATGTATCGAAATCTATAATGTATCCAATCTATCACAAACTATGCACCACTCTGATAAATTTAGCACATTTTCAGACCCTAGACTACCTTTCTGGTGGACCATTATAGTAAAAACTGATGGTAAAAACAGATGGTAAAAACTAATGACAACTAACGACAAGCGATGACAACTGATCGTTTTGTAGTAAAAAATTGTGAAAAAGCCTGATGGCAACTGATACATTTTTGTAATCAGTATTTGCATCAGTTTTAATCACTTAAGAGACAAAAAAACGGATGCTGATGCAACTGATATATGTGAACACTCCCTTAAGGCCTGTTAACATCAGCATTGCCCTTTCATCGAGGGGTTCCATCAGAAGTTTCCATCGGGTTAACCCCTCAACTGAAAGGCAAACGGAAACCTTAGTTTCCGTTTGCATCACCATTTATCTCAATGGTGATGGAAATGTTGCTAAAGTATTCCGTTTGTCACCGTAGTGACAGGGTTCCATTGTTTTGATGGAATCAATAGCGCAGTCGACTGTGAAAGTGGACTACCACTTTAATAGAGGAGTGCTCAGTATCAGTGCCTCAAAGGTTATGTACACCTTCGTAATTCAACTCATATATTCTTAATCCACCCTTGCTGTATGGACATGCTGTGCATTGCTGTACAAAACTCACCCATATAGCTTTTCCTGTGCTCAGATGCTTACATTGAGTTCAATACAAGGCCTATCCAAATAGTATAGAGCCTTATATTGTATCGGTCCCAGAAAATTCTGATGGCGGCCCTGCATTGGCAGAGTGGAGTTTGTATGGTGATTCTGATGATTAATGAAGAGATAAATAGAGGAGGCAGGCTTGAGAGATGTACAGAGATAATAATAAGACTGGATTGTAACAATATTGTAAAAATTAAAGGACACAGTAAGTGTAAAAATGTTGTTAGAACCTAAACTCCATTCTTCTATATAATTACTCCAGCAGTTTCTTTCTTTTTATATCCCAGAACTAGTTACTGTGTTTCATTTCAAAGTATGAACTACAACAAAGAAAAAAGGAAGACACTGCACCACATGGTGCAAATTAACCTGGTACAGAGGGAGAACAAGATAAACACAATTGGTGCTCACCTTGTGAGTGTGAAATACTGGCAGGTATAACACTTGTGGTGAAGGTGCACTGTGGCACAAACAGCTGCTGCCTATGTCCGGTACTCAACAACCAGGAGGTGCTGCCGGTGGATAGTTGATTGAAAAAGGGGGAAAAAGGGACCACAATGGCGCTGCTGTTAATATAAATCGGAATGAACAGTGTTCATGGTTTAATGAGTAAAAGAATAAGAAACAGGCTACGCGTTTCAACGCGGGACCGGCGTCTTCATCAGGCAATGATGAAGACAACGGTCCGGCGTTGAAACGCGTAGCCTGTTTCTTATTCTTTTACTCATTACACCATGAACAGTGTTCATTCCGCTTTATATTAACAGCAGCGCCATTGTGGTCCTTTTTTCCCCCTTTTTCAATCAACTATCATTTCAAAGTATAATTTACTGGGCAACATTAAATTCAACTCTATTTAACGGGAAATGAGCAAATAGAAAATGTTAGTAATACGGTTGATAAGCAAAGAAAAAAATACAATTAGCCATAACAACCAATGAGACATCTGCTTTCATTTAATAATTTGCAATACAGAAGTAAAAGCAATCTTCTAATTAGTCTCTGTCACGGGACACTACACCGGATGCCGCAGTTCCCTCACTACGGCTTTGCTAGGCTTATGCTTGCTTTTATGCTTGTCGATCGGCGCTCGTTTGCTCCCTAAACCCCGTTCTAACTCTGTGTTCCGGCTGATTTCCAACTATGAAGGAGAAAACAGTGCAGCCTGCTGAGCTATGTACGCTATTTTCATAAGCCCCATAGAACTGAGTGGTAGTTACGGAAACAGCGTAGCCCAGCGAGTTACGCCGCTTTCATAACTCCCGACCGTAAAGTCAGTAAGTGGCTGGGTGGCTGCGAGAGCAGAAGAAGGTGGGGCCCTGTTCTAGAGATAGGTGCGGGTCCCAGAGGTGGGATCCGCATCTATCTTACATTTATGACATATCCTGTGGATATGTCATAAATATCCCTAGTGGGGAAAACCCCTTTAATGTGTGTCTATAAACCAGCAAGAGGTCATCAACTGGTCAGCACGCTAAAGCTTGTTCATAAGCTCTTTAGAAACATGGATATGTTTTTAGCAATGTTATATTTGTCATAGTTTTTAGCAATGTTATATTTGTCATAGTCGCCATGGTTTTAGTGTACTGTAGCACTGTACAATTCTCCAAACCCAAACCAACCAGGCATACAATGCTTTATAAAGAATGTTCCCTGCAGATCTTCGTTTTAAAACGGATAAGAGTGTTTCATATCAATTAATAGTGGACAGAAACTGCAAATTTTCTACAGTTTAAGCCAATTATCCAGCAATTATTATGGTTGCATGTTGCTGCTAAGCGCCGCTGCCATGACACCACAGATGCTGACATTGCTGAGGAGCAATGCTCACTTACTCTGCCTGCCACCTGAGCTGCTCCTGTTGTGACCTCCCTCCATGTATCAGTCACAGGTACAGACACACAGGGAGGACAAAGACAACGGGGGCACAGCACAATATGAAGGGGTGGTATCACAGCATCACAAGCCTGTTATTGTCATATCTTCCCCTGTACAGTCTTCAGTGACCCCAGGGGGGATACCGGAACTTTTCTTGACTTCATCACTGCTATTATCAATGAGAGAGGATATGTCCTCTCCGATTGTCACATTTCGGGGCGATGCACATTTAATCACCCACAGCACCAAAACAGACCATTTTCCATGACTCATTTTTACTGGCATCAGGATTGCAGAGATTTTTCAGCTCTCTAGTCCTGGTGTTTATATGTGCACATAGATATAGGCATAAGTGGCATGTATGAACTCTCCACATCTTAAACATTTATTTGTCGGAGATGTTGTTCATCACAGGCTCTGTTGGGGTCAGACTATTGGCCGCAGAAATGAATTTTATGCATTTTTCCTGAAACGTTATGCTTTGATACATGAAGGTGCCTATGATTGTAAAGTACAGTGTGGCACTTCCACAATGTGTCTACTTTTGAAAAAAAAATAAAAAATTAAGTGTGAGGTATAATATGATTTTTTTTTCTATTTTAATTTCGGTTTTATTTATGTCTGTCAAATGTGTGAAAATTGTCCCGGCAGTAAAAGGGTTAAAGGATAAACAGATTTGTTGCAATTGAATCTGCTCATTGCACGTCATTCCATTTTTAAGACACTGTGAGAGTACTTTGTGTGCTCAATTGTTTTACGTTTATTATGTATTTGCATTTCCTTTCTGCACTCATTTCCTTTGTCACTTTTCTTTCTATGCTGTGCATGTAGCCTTTGTTATATGCAAAAGCTTCTTTTGAGCACACGTCTGCTGCCTCTATATACTTTTGCTTCCCGGAGTGAATCTGATGAAAGATGTCACCGAAGCTGACAAGTGGTTCTAAGAATTATGCTACCTGACAAGTGACACTTTTTTAAATTCTACTTCCATCTTCTATTCCTTCTCACCATGACATAAAAGGAAACTGAAAAAAGGAATGCTCAAAGTATTGAGAAAAAAGTAGTTTGACTCTATGTTTTTGTCAATGATGTGGATTTTCAGTTTCAGATGTCCTGGAACATTTAATATTAAGACATACAGTAAAAGTGAACATAAGGATGGTCACAAAGTCACCCTTACAGCTGAGAAGATGGAGTTTTACACAGCATAACAAATGGACTTGGTGAAATGTGTGTACTTTATGGCTAAGTTCTCAACTGAACGGTCTACTCTTTCTAGACCTTTAATTTATTTTCATTAATTTGAGAAATTAAGGTTTAGAGAAACAGATAAGTTTTCAATAAATTTCAAGTTGTATAGTAAACCATGTAACAATTATTAACAAATGTTGCTAAACAAAATCCATTTACCATCGTCCACCTATTACCATAACCATTGCAAATGAGTTCCAGAGGGAAAGCAACATGAAATAATAATGAAGTTATTTTTTTCCAGGATTTTGATATTGATGATCTACTACAGTATCACTACTGCATATCAAAAAATGTATATATAGTGGAGCATTTTATTTATTTATAATATTAAGAAACATGCCATACTAAATGTTCTTACATTTATCAATATTAGTGGATTGGTAATTTAAAGGGTTGTGCCAACATTAGAAGTTATAATATATCAATTCAATATACATTTTAGAGTAACTTTGTAAAGTATTGTTATTGCCCCCCCCCCTGTGTTCAAATGTATAGGTCTCTGCACGTCATAGAGAATGTCAGAAAGTCAGATGTGCATGCACAGTACAATACAGTTAAATAAACAGGCATATATTTAAGGCTAGACATATGCCTTACTTCTACATCTGAGTTCACAGACAAGCACTAAGGGTATGTGCACACGGTAGCAGGCTATTACGTCTGAAATGACAGACTGTTTTCAGGAGAAAACAGCTGCCTCGTTTCAGACGTAATTGCTCCTCCTCGCATTTTGCGAGGCTTCTCTGACATCCGTAAATTTTGAGCTGTGCTTCATTGAGTTCAATGAAGAACGGCTCAAATTACGTCTGAAAGAAGTGTCCTGCACTTCTTTTGACGAGGCTGTATTTTTACGCATCGTCGTTTGACAGGTTGTCTGCACAGCACGTCGGCAAACCCATTCAAATGAATGGGCAAATGTTTGCCGACGTATTGTAGCCCTGAAAATAGGTTGTGTGAACCCGGCCTAAGGGTTAAAACCATTAGATAACCTCCTCACCAGTCCTTGCTGCTCTCCTCCTTATCATGGACAGAGATGAGAACTATTGTTCAGCACAAGCAGTAAAGTGCTTATCTAATGGCTTTTTTTTCTCACTGTTTGCAGTTCCGGTCAGCTGGGGGTATGTCCCACTGTCAACTGTATCTGCATGCTCAGGACACAGATACAGTTAAACCCAAGTCTGAATCAGGAAACCATCAGTTCCCTGCTTCAGAATTAGTTCAGTGCGGATGAGCAGAGGACGCTCGCTGAGGACTCGCTGAGAACGCTACTTTAAGCGCTGTGCTCGGGAAAGCCCTTAACGTCACTGTACATATATATGGGGAGTTGTGCTATCTACAGCAGGCGGTTGGTGCTGTCTACAGCAGAGGGTTGGTGCTATCTATGGTGGGGATGCTATATATAGTGGAGGGTGCTATCTACAGGGGGGTTGGTGCTATCTACAGGTGGGATTGGTGCTATCTACAAGGGGGGTTGGTGTTATCCTCTGGGGGTGCTATCTACAGGGGGTGGTGCTATCTACAGGGGTGGCATGGCACTATCTACATGGGCACTGCGGCACTATAAGTGGGTGTGGCACTATCTACAGGGGACACTGTGGTGCTATCTACATGGGCACTGCAACACTATTTATGTGGTCTCTGGCACTTTGTATGTGGGCACTATGCCACTTTATATGTGGGCACTGTAGTACTATCTACAGTGGGCACTGTGGCACTATTAGGGCACTGGTACTTTGACACTGTGGGCACTATGACTTGATGGACATGTGTCTTTTTTCAACCGTACTAACTATGTAACTATGTCACTCTATATGTGGGCACTGTGGTACTATGTGGGCACTGTGGCACTATCTACAGTGGGCACTGTGGCACTATGAGGGTACTGGCACTTTATATGTGGGCACTATATCACTATGTCACTATATGTAAGCACTATATGTGGGTTGAATTCGATGGATATGTGCCTTTTTTCAACCGCACTAACTATGTAACTATGTCACTCTATATGTGGGCACTGTGGTACTATGTGGGCACTGTGGCACTATCTACAGTGGGCACTGTGGCACTATGAGGTCACTAGCACTTTATATGTGGGCACTATAGCACTATGTCACTATATGTGGGCACTATCTACAATGGACACTGTAACTTTGAAGGCACTGTGGCACTATGTGGGCACTATCTACAGTGGGCACTGTGGCACTATCTACAGGGACATTGCAGCACTATCTTCATGGGCACTGTGGTGTTTTCAGGGGGTTGGGACAAAAAAAACTGACAAATTCAATCCATTCTTTTTTTTTTTAACGGCCATGAAAAACGGATGGCAAACGGACATTAAAAACAGACAGACGGACTGGAAATGGATGAAAATTTGGAGACACACTGATGCAAAATGACTATAAAAAACTGACAGTTGATTAGTTTTTCGCTGTCGTGTGAATGTAGCCTTAGTCTTTTAAGTCTCCTATATCGGTAAATGATTACTGACCATCACAGTGCCCTTACGGGATATTCTTTTGCTTTATGTGAACCCCCTGCTCCTTATAGTGTTCACTGGAGTTCTGAATTTATATAAATTCCATACAATTATATTCTATACAATTCTATTATTGTCTATGCTGATATGGTGTTAGAAACAATTTTATAAATATCAAGCAATTTCGCCAGTTATTCCTGATTGCAGAGGCTGTCATAATTTAGAACAATTGTATTCTCAAACCATCATTTTAACAGTTTACTGTGATTCTGAATGTGTTTATATATCCATTAAGTGATAAATGTAAAACATCTATAGCCCATAACAATCTGTACTTTCTACTTTTGTTAAAATCTGACATTTCTGCTAGTTCACATCTGAATAATTGTTCATAAATAAAATAACTGTCCAGATGAAATCAACGGTAAAATGGAAATGTTTTTTCTATAGTATTTGATATTTTTTATCACTGTCAAAAACAACACCTCATTCAAATAATACATGTGCTTACAAATAAATAGTATGGAGATACAAGTGTCAAGCAGCATGAAATCCTAAAACAGCCATGTATGTAATCAAACAGTCCTAGCAGCTACAGTTTCATTTTTTTTCTCAAATATGAAGGACAAGGTATGCTGGACACGGTCTATGAACTATTTTAGTGGATAGTGCATGTCACTTTTTTTGCTGGCAATATTATAATTTCAATGTGTTTCAAACATGGCCGTATCTAGAATGATATGCCAAAAGTCATGCTAAAAGCTATTATCACATCTCAGCAAGATTGACAGTAGAGCTCTGGAGAAGGACAACAGAAATTGGAAAAGATTCAACATGTCTCAACGATGAGCTTAAATGGATACTTTCTAGAACTTTTTATTTTATTTAAAAAACAGAACAAAACTTTAGGTTAAAGAGAAATTGATGGTATTTTCCAGGACTTAAAACACTGATAACCCATACTTAGGATAGGCAATCGATGTCTGATTGTTGGGGGTCCGACATTAACCTTTGACAGTGATCAGCAGAATGAAGGAGCTGCAGCGCTCCATCAAGCTTTGTGACCCCTTCATTTTTTATGCAGGCAAAGTGACTCCTCACTACAGGTAGATGTGTCTGGTAATGCAACTTAGTCTCAATCAAGTGAATGGGACTGAGCTACAGTAACAAGCTCAGTCACACTCTTATGTATGTAACTACGTAAACAATATGAACAACAAAAAGGACCCTTTATACTGCTGATCGGCAGGGATCCCAGAGGTTGGACCCTCACAGATCATTTATTGATGGCCTTTTCAATGGAAACCCTTTTAAATATTTTTTTTAAAAAGTCGCTAATACAAAAATAATAATAACATTGTAAAAGTAAATGAAAAATAGAATACAGTAGTGTGGAATTAGAGGTAAAGGGATTGTATGATCTGTAACTCCTGTAGACTTCAATGAAGGGAGCTGTGCACATGCTCTGTGGCTTGAAAAAGCTGCTCTGTGGCTTGAAAAAACAAGTGGGTTGTAGATCAAGTGGAGTTCCAAAAACCGGATTGACTTACTGTGTTGTGTGTGATAAAGTGGGGGGCCATTGTATGTGATATATGTATTGATTGCTTGCTTGCTACAAAGTTTGCAAAAGTGACATTATTTAAAACCATTTTTCCCTTGCAGTTTCCTTCCTGAGTAGCTGAGTAAGGGGGAGGGATTAGCTGGTACCAGGTGGTATAAATCAGGCCTCAGTACTCTGTAGAGCCTGCTCTGTGGCTTGAAAAAACAAGTGGGTTGTAGATCAAGTGGAGTTCCAAAAACCGGAGTTGAAAAGAGGAGTTAAAGCCCCAGTAAGTACTCTTCTACTTTTTCTTTTTGATTAACACCTGTTCGCTGTTTTTTTTTGTAATTTGGATAATGGATAGCAAGATTGAAGGTTTTCTTCAGTGCACAGTTTGCCATATGTATGCACGACTGGAGCCGGAGTTCCAGGGTGAATACCTCTGTGGCAGATGTGAGCATGTTGGTCACCTGGAAGCTCGTATTAGAGATCTGGAGGAGCAGAATGCAACACTGAGGAGGATAGACAATCTTGAGCTGAGCTTGCTGCTCATGGAGCATGCAGTTAGTGGGTTAGAACTGGAGGGTGAAGACATGGGTGAGCAGGATCAGGTAAGTAGCTGGGTTAATGTAGTTAGGGGCAGTAGAAAGGGGTCAAAGAAAAGGAAGGCCGATCCGGTTTCTGACATTCCAGGCAAAATTGCCAAGTTGGGTGATGATGCGAGGGTGTCAGTCTCAGAAATGGCAGCCCTAGTGGATACTGATCTCTCTAACAGCCGAGAGAACAGCCCATCTAGTAGTCAGTGGGATGGTAATGCAGGTAAGCCAAGACAATTGATAGTCGTAGGGGATTCTATAATCAGGAAGACGGATAGAATAATTTGTCGCCAAGACCACCTCAACCGAATGGTTTGCTGTCTCCCTGGTGCCAGGGTTCGGCATGTGGTGGAACGGGTGGACAAATTGCTGGGAGGGGCTGGTGATGATCCAGCTGTCGTGGTCCATGTCGGTACCAACGACAGAATAAATGGTAGGTGGAGGAGCCTTAAGAATAATTTTAAAGAACTAGGCTACAAGCTGAAGGGAAGGACCTCCAAAGTAGTATTCTCAGGAATACTGCCTTTGCCATGCGCATCACAGGAAAGACAGCGGGAGCTCAGGGAGTTAAATGCATGGCTGAAGTCTTGGTGTAGAGGAGAAGGATTTGGGTTCCTAGAGCACTGGGCTGACTTTTCATTGGGGTACAAACTGTATTCTGCAGATGATTTGCACCTAAATGGAAGGGGGTCCGCTGTGCTGGGGGAGAGAATTCTAGCTGGGGTGGCGGAGTATTTAAACTAGGGCTGAGGAGGGAGGTCAATGTAGAAAAAAAAGGGGTAGCCAGGTTAGAGAGGGGTCAGACTATATTGGTGGGGGGAGAAACAGAATGTGGGGAGAGGACTAGACAACAAGATAAGGAGATCCTTTCGTTACAAAACATCAGTGTAAATAAAAAGGCCCGATTAATGTCAAATCACATTTCTGATAATAAAAGTGAAAAACTGACAGGCAAGTTAAAGTGTATGTTCACAAATGCCAGAAGTCTAGCAAGCAAAATGGGGGAGATGGAGGCCTTGATACTGGAAGAAAATATGGATATAGTTGGTGTTGCTGAAACATGGCTTGACTCTTCACATGACTGGGCTGTAAATCTACAGGGTTTTACACTTTTTCGGAAAGACAGGACAAATAGGAGAGGCGGTGGTGTATGTCTGTATGTGAGAAATGATATGAAGGCGAGTGTGAAAGAGACAATAGTGGGTGAATACTGTGAGGAGGTTGAAACCTTGTGGGTGGAACTAGAAAGGGAGGTAAACACTGAAAAAATTACTTTTGGTGTAATCTATAGACGCCCCAATATAACTGAGGAGATGGAAGTTCAGCTATATAAACAGATGGAGCGGGCTGCACAGGCGGGTACGGTAGTGATAATGGGAGATTTTAATTTCCGGGATATTAATTGGTGTCATGGTTCGGCTTCAACTGCAAAGGGGAGACATTTCCTCAACCTGTTGCAGGAAAATTTTATGGGCCAGTTTGTGGAAGACCCGACTAGAGGTGAAGCTCTGTTGGATCTGGTCATTTCTAATAATGCAGATCTTGTTGGGAATGTCAATGTTCGTGAAAACCTCGGTAACAGTGATCATAATATAGTTACATTTTACCTATACTGTAAAAAACAAACGCAGGCTGGGAGGGCAAAAACATTTAATTTTAAGAAAGCCAATTTCCCCAGGATGAGGGCTGCAATTCAGGATATGGACTGGGAAGAACTAATGTCAAATAATGAAACAAATGATAAATGGGAGATTTTCAAATCTACTTTGAGTTATTATAGTGCAAAATTTATTCCTATAGGTAACAAGTATAAACGACTCAAATTAAACCCCACATGGCTTACACCTTCTGTGAAAGGGGCAATACACAACAAAAAAAGGGCATTTAAAAAATACAAATCTGAGGGTACATCTGCAGCCTTTGTAAAATATAAAGAGCTTAATAAAATCTGTAAAAAGGTAATAAAATTAGCAAAAATACAAAATGAAAGGCAGGTGGCCAAGGATAGTAAAACAAATCCCCAAAAATTCTTCAAGTATATAAATGCTAAAAAGCCAAGGTCTGAACATGTAGGACCCCTAGATAATGGTAATGGGGAGTTGATCACAGGGGATCAAGAGAAGGCAGAGTTACTAAATGGGTTCTTTAGCTCTGTATATACAACAGAAGAAAGAGCAGCTGATGTAGCCGGTGCCAGTGCTGTTAATATATCAGTTGATATACTGAATTGGATGAATGTAGATATGGTCCAAGCTAAATTAAATAAAATAAATGTGCACAAGGCCCCGGGACCAGATGGGTTACACCCTAGAATTCTTAAGGAGCTTAGTTCAGTTATTTCTGTCCCCCTTTTCATAATATTCAGAGAATCTCTAGTGACTGGTATAGTGCCAAGGGACTGGCGCAGCGCAAATGTGGTGCCTATTTTCAAAAAGGGCTCTAGGTCTTCCCCGGGTAATTATAGACCAGTAAGCTTAACATCCATCGTGGGGAAAATGTTTGAGGGGCTATTGAGGGACTATATACAGGATTATGTGACAATAAATAGCATTATAAGTGACAGCCAGCACGGTTTTACTAAGGACAGAAGTTGTCAAACTAACCTAATCTGTTTTTATGAAGAGGTGAGCAGAAGTCTAGACAGAGGGGCCGCTGTGGATTTAGTGTTTTTGGACTTTGCAAAGGCATTTGACACTGTCCCCCATAGACGCCTATTGGGTAAATTAAGGACTATAGGTTTAGAAAATATAGTTTGTAATTGGATTGAGAATTGGCTCAAGGACCGTATCTAGAGGGTTGTGGTCAATGATTCCTACTCTGAATGGTCCCTAGTTATAAGTGGTGTACCCCAGGGTTCAGTGCTGGGACCACTATTATTCAACTTATTTATTAATGATATAGAGGATGGGATTAATAGCACTATTTCTATTTTTGCAGATGACACCAAGCTATGTAATATAGTTCAGTCTATGGAAGATGTTCATGAATTGCAGGCAGATTTAAACAAACTAAGTGTTTGGGCGTCCACTTGGCAGATGAAGTTTAATGTAGATAAATGTAAAGTTATGCATCTGGGTACCAACAACCTGCATGCATCATATGTCCTAGGGGGAGCTACACTGGCGGGTTCACTTGTTGAGAAGGATCTGGGTGTACTTGTAAATCATAAACTCAATAACAGCATGCAGTGTCAATCAGCTGCTTCAAAGGCCAGCAGGATATTGTCGTGTATTAAAAGAGGCATGGACTCACGGGACAGGGATGTAATATTACCACTTTACAAAGCATTAGTGAGGCCTCATCTAGAATATGCAGTTCAGTTCTGGGCTCCAGTTCATAGAAAGGATGCCCTGGAGTTGGAAAAAATACAAAGAAGAGCAACGAAGCTAATTAGGGGCATGGAGAATTTAAGTTATGAGGAAAGATTGAAAGAATTAAACCTATTTAGCCTTGAAAAAAGACGACTAAGGGGGGACATGATTAACTTATATAAATATATTAATGGCACATACAAAAAATATGGTGAAATCCTGTTCCTTGTAAAACCCCCTCAAAAAACAAGAGGGCACTCCCTCCGTCTGGAGAAAAAAAGGTTCAAGCTGCAGAGGCGACAAGGCTTCTTTACCGTGAGAACTGTGAATCTATGGAATAGCCTACCGCAATAGCTGGTCACAGCAGGGACAGTAGATGGCTTTAAAAAAGGGTTAGATAATTTCCTAGAACAAAAAAATATTAGCTCCTATGTGTAGAAATTTTTCCTTCCCTTTTCCCGTCCCTTGGTTGAACTTGATGGACATGTGTCTTTTTTCAGCCATACTAACTATGTAACTATGTAACTATGCTATCACTGCATTAAATTTCCTTCTTGATGTGGCCTTCTGTGCTTGCAGGGAAAGTTCACCTATCAGATATTTATGGTATATGCTTGGATATGTCGTAAATGTCTTAGGTGGGTAACTAGAACTGTACCACCAGTGTATACCAAAAATGTATATATAGTGGAGAATTTTATTTATGTTATTATGAAACATGTCAAACTAAATGTTTCCACTAAAAATATTGTGTGAGATTTATCAAAATTAGTCGAATGTTAATTGGAGGAGTTGCACTTACCGTAGCAACCAGCATCAAATTCTTCCTTTACATATAAGGCCTTTTTTTTAATATTGAATCGATTCATATAATTTACACCTCCAGTTTTACTTTACATTTATTTTGTGTAATATCCCCAATTTCTCCCCACTTCACGCAATTATGGACAACAGGTAAAAAAAATATCACAAATAATTGCTAAAACTGCACATTACATTTCCATTTACTAACATTTCACATCTAGTCAAAGCAAAAAAATAAAAATAAAATAACCATGACCAAATCTTCCTGTGTGAACATGGTTATAACTTCATTATTTATTATAGTCAATGTGAAATTTGCAGCGCACATATAAATAATGGATGAATGATTATCCTCAGGCAATACAAACAAAAGCAAACTGTTATTTATATCGTTTTTAAAACTAAAATATGAACTTTTTCTGCTTTTTTAATGCTTTCATTAACATCTACATATACAGCAACATGAAGTACGGGATATCTTTACTGCAATATGTCTTTTAATAAATGTAGTGATTGCTTTAGAATGTTTGTATGATTTTTGACAAACGCAGATAGGCTATTGTCAAAACTATTTAATTTTTTTCATCCATGAGAACTTTTCTTATGTAACCATGAGAACGTTTCTCCTGGTTACATAAAATTAAATAGCATTGACAATAGCCTATCTGCATTTGTCAAAACTCATATGAACATGCAAACGTAAGCTCAGTGTTTGTCAGAATGGAAATCGTTGCAAATATATATACATTGACCCAAGAGTAGAATTATAAATAATTTACTATGCAGATATACTGTATTATCTTATTGTGGATGAAGGATTCATATAAGGGTTTTAATATTTTATGGTTTTCATGTTTTTGTGCACTGTTACATGACAGATATTTCTTAATCAGCAAGTATTTAATCTAAAAACAGACAACTATATATTGTATATTGATGGCCTGTCCTTTGAATTGTTAAAATCACTGATCTGCATTTACAGCAGTACTTCATACCTATACTATATATAATAAGAAAATAGGCAGAACTCTAAAGTTTGGACTTTATTAGCCCTTGTGCCATGGGCTTTGCACCCACTATTGACTATTGTTATTTGGTGTTTCTCTGATTTCCTTTATTTATACCATATATAGATATGATAGTATATACTGTACATTTCTTATAATAGGAATATTTCAACTAAAGGTTTAATTAAAGAGGTATTTTGAGATTATGAAAAATACATAAGAGTACCTGTATGTGTCTGAATGCTAACCAGGTGATGCCACCATAATTCAGTAGTAGTTACTTTTTACTCAGTTCTGTACAGCATGATTTTTGAATCTGGCAATAATTGCTGTGTGCGAGATTACCATGTAAAAGGCCACAGTTCCCATGATTCTTCCCTTCCCTCACACACATAGGGCAGATTTACTATTCAAAATTTGCTAAGCGCTGCTTGGTTGTTTCCGTAACTTGCATACAACAGAATTGATAGAATCATGGGCATGTGCGGCCCCCTGTCCACTTGTCCCAGTCTGGAATCGACAGCTTGCCGTTGCCGCACCAGGTGACACGGAGTCGGTTTACCCCCATTCTGGGTATAGGTGCGAGACAAAGAGCTGGCACCCACATCTATTAGACATTTTTTGGCATATCCTGTGGATATGCCATAAATGTGTAAGTTGGAAATATCCCTTTAATTTCCTGATTATTTTTAGTGATTTTTGGGAAAAAAAAATATTATGTTAGCTTTATTCTATGGGTCAGTACGAATAAGGCAATACCAAATTTGATTTGTTTTTGTTTTTTTGATGTTTTAGTACTTTTGACCATTAAAAGCATGTTTTATGAAAAAAAATATATAATTTTTGTGTCACAAAATTCCAAAAGATAAAACTATTTTATTTTTCTGTTGTCATACAAACATTTATTTTTTTACTTATTCAAAGCTTTTTTTGAGAAGTAAAAGGCTTCTAAAGCAGAGATACGAAAAGGAAAAAAAGAGAAATATAGGAACTAATAGAATAAGAAACAATTGTTAAATACAATTAAGGCAAATTGCCTGGCACAGCAGGTAAAGAGGTATTAAAAGATAATTGGCTACACTTAGTGTATATCAAAGTATTGTATATAAATGGAGACTAAAAAGGGAAAAATTGTTGTGCCAAACCTGTTGTATTATAGCAAATAGTCTCAATGGGAGCATAGGCAAGAAAGGGTATCGGTACAGGTCGGGCGGGTGAGGAAGGTTACAGATGAGATGATCAAACAGCATTGTGCCAAGAAGGTAAGGTCACTATAGGTAGAATCTCTGTAGGAGAGGCTGAAAAGACCATCTAATCTCTCTAAGTAGTAATATGAGTCTCGGAAATTGCTTTAGTTTCAGCCACTACTGCCTCAATGCCCTGCAGATGAAGGATTTCTTCTAACCAATTTGTAATTGATGGAGAATGAGTGCTTTTCCATTGTCTAGGAATAACCTTTCTAGCAGCGATAAGGGGGAAACTTAGGAGTTTTTTTCTTAAGAATGTAAGGAGAACCTGAGATCATATAGGGCCGAGGGTAGAATAGTTCAACATCTATGATAACTTTTCTCAAATTCACTATCTTAGCACAGAAAGCATTACTAGGTAGACATTAGCACTATATGCCAGGGCAGATTTCAGGGGGGGGGGTGATAGGGGCAATCACCCTTATCCCAGACCACTGTGCCACTTTTTTAATCTGCCGCTATATTTTGGATTTATCCAATAGATAGCGGACAATTTTAATTAAACTTCCTCACTCCCTCTCAGCTCCGGGAGATGTAGTTTTGGGTCTTGACGCAGTCGAGTGTGAGGATGTAGTGTGCAACGGTGCATACAATGTCATGAGGCTTTATAGCATCAGGACGTAGTTTGTAGAGAGTGTCGCGTGAAACTAAAGAGCGGGGAGCTGGAGCCGTGAGCTATGAGTAGTGAGTATTAGTGTCTTATCTGGGGTCTGATTAATTTAGATATATTAGCGGGTCTAAATAACAGGGTATCAGATTAATTTAAGCCGTTTGATCGGGGGTGTGAATCATTTACAGGGTCTGATCTGTGTTCTGATTAGTTTAAGGGTTCTGGTCTGGGGCCTGAATTATTTAGGTGTCTAGCCTTCGATCTGAATTTATTTGTGTTGCTATAGAGGCTGGGGATGGCAGCAGAAGCGAGGAGCCAAAGATGTCCGGGCAGAAAACTCTGCAGTGGTCAGGAGAAGTCATCATGACAGTCTGGATGAGGAAAAAAAGCAAAGATAATGTCTACAATCACAGAAGACGTCACCTGTGAACAACTGGTTTTATAGAGGAGCAGTTTCCTCTTCCAATACGTCTGTTATAGTAAATCCTTGTATTCCCCATGAGATTACAAATTTGGAGAATATTTACTTAGATTTCTGTGTTGTGACATTCCTCTGTTACGACTCCTAGACATGTATGAATAAGGCCTGACATTTTTAAGGCAACTTATTCATTTTAACTATAGGGCCACAGCTGTCTTGTGGACTGCAGCCGTTACTCAATCAGTACACAGTTTGATATTGTCAGTGATTATTGAACACTGCGAGAGAGTGTAGGGACACAGCCCTTTGACAAGGGGAATATTAACACCCAGTTGTTAATTCATTTATACTTTTCTAGAAGAAATGATACAATACATTATCTAACGGGTAACACTAGTATTTACTAAAACAGACATGTCAGGAGAGCTCAAAGGTTGTTGTTATGTAATCTGCCTATAACTTTGGCTGATATGATTAGTGCTGTACACTTTTGTATACTCTGCAGCGTGATGATATTATGCCGATCGCCAGTGTATAACTGATATCTGATCCTTATATTACTGGTTATAGTGTTGCTTGTTTAGTGGTTGTGTACTCTTGTCCTTGAACATATGTGTTGATGGTTTGTTTTAAATATTTAAGGGAGTGGCGTGTGAAATGATGAAAGAGAGTAAAATTTGCTCCTGCGTGATGCTATTTTTATGTCGACCAAAGGATTCTATCCTGGATCTGTCCCTGACGATATGTGGGTCATATATTCCCAAGCTTGTTGGCATCTCCAGCCCTGATTTCACACCGCTGAGAACAGTGTATGTAGCAGAGTAGGAACTCTATACCACCTGGTTCCTATATTAGAATTTTTCTCAGGCTTTACATAAAATTAAGAGTTTATGGCAAAAAAGAAATGAGTTCGCCAAATCAAAGAATTGAAAAGAGCAGCTTAGCTCCTGGTCCCTACAAGCTTGGAAAGCATTAATGTCTTCAATGGACTGCAAAATTTGAAAGTAAATTAAAGAGACCACATGGCTGTGGTCAGTCTCATTCATGCATAGATGTTCAAAGAGTGTTAGAGATCTGTGTAAGTACACCCTCTTGTTGTGGGTATTAATGTAGTGTTTAAGTTAAAGATATTGTAGCGTCATAGCTGGAGTGTGGGTAGACTTAGGGACAACATTAGTCTAAGATTAAAAAAGATCCAGCATTTCTGATACAGCAAAATAGAAAAGGCTTGTCCGATGAGGCAGTGAGGAATAGAGAACAGAGATGGATAAACCTTGGCGAGAAGACAGGGGACTACAGCCATAAAGAGATGGGTTTTGGCAGGTAGCATGTACAGATGTGAAGTGTGGTTTGGGTGATAAGGGACAGTGCCAAAATACAGGTTTTGTTATATAGTAAAAGACGCGACAATGGGATTCCTGTATGCGGAACGTTGGTAAATGAGTCTTCTATTTGGACCCATTTTCTAGTTTTCATGTGATGAAACCAATCAGTAATTGTGGTTACTGATGAAGCTCAATGGTAAGATTGTGGGTCCACTATTGTTTTGGCTATTCTGGGGTGTAAATGCTCCTAAATGAAATGAGAGAATAGCTGGGAGGTAGCCTGGAAAAAGGAGCATGGAAAAGGGATGTAGCCACTGACGCTCTGCTTACATGTACTGGTATCCCCTGCCCAGGGGCCCACTCTCCCCCAATATCTGACTTTATAGATAACAAAGAAGGTCTTGAGAGCATTGAGTTTCTTTAGAGGGCACAAATTCCAATCGATCTGGATAAATGGCTTCCAGTAGCATTGCTATAAGTTTTACATATGATTAGCTCTTTGTGTTAATTAGTAAAATAGGCCTATAACTTGGGCAGAGGTGGAGGTCTTTACCCTCTCTGGGAATCACTGTGATATGCACATGTAAGAATGATGGAGGAAATGTGCTCAGGTTGGAGGCAAACATGGCAAGACCGAGCAGGGCATGTTCACACGATTAGGATTGTGTCAACAGTTTATACTCCATTCACACGCTCTGGAAAATATCAGCGTGCAGATCTCCTGGCCAGAAATTAGAGTGTATAGGGGTGTAGGTCAGGCGTGGATTCCTGCTGCAAATTTTCTAAAAAAAAATTATGTGAACATACCATTACAAGCAGATGTGTCCTCCTCCTCTAGCAGATAGACCCTTTACAAGCGGCTGTCTTCTTCTCCTCCAGCTAGGCTGCATAATACCCAGGGAAATTCTATTACATGCCAGGTAAATAACAATATTCAGTATGAAGTAAAGTTCAGGCTCCTGGCTGGAGACAAGACAATTTTTCACCTAATTTGCATTTCCCTGAATAGTCAACCATTACAAGGCATTGGGGAATTAATTCACCAGATTTGAGATTTATTTTTGGTGAATTTATGAGAAATAAAGGTGAATCGATTCTCCCATGTTAGTCTGTTAACCATCAAATTATCAAACCACTGAAACAGGTGAATTGATATGCTCACCCCTACTCCTGGCCATATTTCAGCACAAGGCTCCACTTTGACATTAAGATGCTGTATAGAATCAGCTCCTCCCCCTCACAATTAATACCTCCCAGAGAAGAAGAGAATCTCACAAGATCTCAACTTTTTATGTTGTGAACCAATAGGTCCTCTTTAAGGCAATCCATTATGCACATGTACATCATAGAGCGTTAAAGGGTTAATGTTAGTTGGAGGAGAAATAATCATGTTTGCCTTTTTTCATGGTTGAATTCCTTAACTCCAATTATTGAAAATTGTAATGCTACGCTATATGTTAACATTATAGATAATTATTCATCTAGCTTTGTGGCAACAGTTATCAGAAGTCTGTCTTCTTTTTCAGCATGGCAATGGTCCCAGTACAAACCAGCAGGGTGTCTCTGCACTACCTATGATTGTTTACATCTCCTGTTTTACTATAAAAAGAAAATGCACGGTAAACCCACGGAGTAAACTGTAATTTTCACAAATACTTGATGCGTGAAAGAAAACCAATAATTTTCCCTAATAAAAGCTTTAGAATGCTACCCCTTAGCCGTGTGTAACTCATAACCATGTGCCAAAGGCCAAAATATTTTTTTTTAAGATAAATAAACTTGTTTTATAGCACACAATTGATTCCTTCTGTTATAAATGTATAGTTTACTGCATTATTCCATTAACAAAACATTCTCTGCTTGGTGTGGAAACCATTTATATAAACCCAATTCTTGTTACTTTTTTTATTATTTTCAATATTTAATGGCCTGCAACCAAGTTAAATGAATTGCATCCACTTGTACATGCAGAGAATATGGATTGCTAGAACATTATACAGTACATATAATAAAAAAATAGATATTTTGTGCTAGAGCACATAACTTACCAAGGGACTAACATGGATATGACTGAGCATGCATCCATAACCCAACATTTAAAGTGATTTATTGAACAGAACAAGGAGATTGATTTCAATCATAGCACTGAATGATGCCATTCTACCATATCACTATTAATCTACTTTCCCTGCACAATTAGAGCCAACACTGAACTCCCATGTCAGAAAAGACACATATTATTGAGTCGTATATGATTCTTTCAGGGCAGCACAGGGAAAGGAAATGGTATCAAGACTCTGGCAATAAATCACAACAGAGTCATACTAGACCGATAATTAATGTCTATCATTTTTCTTCCACTTCAAGCTCTAGATTCACTAAAGTGTGCTAATTCCCATTCCCCCTTAGTGGCCCTAGGCATAGGTTGTCAATTTAGTAGTGATTGGTGTCCAAGGCCACTTAGTCATAGTCAGTATACTTCTTTCTCTATGTTTAGACATGAGCTAAGATTTCTTTCCATAAAAAAATAAGAAATATTTAGTCATGTAGTCATATATGTTCTAAAGTAGTCTTCAGCGTTTTAATAATTGTATGAAAGAGACACAGTGTATGTTATAATGCGTATAATATAGTTTCATTCACTGAGTATATAAATGTCATGTAGTTCTCCCTAGTACAATTTTGAAAGTCACTGGTTTATATATTTAGGTATAATATAGTTTCAACTATTATGCGCCTATTATTGTTTATGTCATTGTATTAGTACACAAAAGGGCAATGCCCTGGCAGCTAAAATCTATTTGCAATGAGCGACCAAATTATATTTGCTTCTTGCATGAAGACTATTTGTTTCTCCTATATAATATAGGACCGAGAAAACTACACAACAATTTATAACACCCACTATTTGCTTAACCACACCCTCACTTTAACTCCTTATAGACACAGGCAATTTTGCGCGTGAGCCCGCTCCATACATCAACCCGCACTGGGATGTGCTATTACGCACTGATCCCGCTCCGTAATTCTCCCACTGCACCATGACGTTCTGGCACGTGATGGTGCATTAAGGGGTTACTGTCCTGCCATATATCTATGGCAGGACACCTTAAGTATGCTAAGTATATCTAAGTATGCCCTAACAACAGGAAATATGCTCAGACAGACCCGGGGTCCTTAAATGGACCCTAGGCTGTCTGTCCATATAAAGTATGTGCCTTGATCACGTCACAGGGATTCCTTGTGACACAATCAACGGAAGCGCCCCCTTTCTTATTTTCTCTTTGAATACTGCGATCAGCTTTAATCGCGGCATTCAAGAGGTCAACAGCTGAGATCACAGATTTTTCTGATCTCAGCCGTGTATTGCAGCTGTTGCCCGCTCCTGTCATACTTGCTGTGCCCGTGTGATTAGCATGACGTGTATGCTCATCATGATACTGCAACGTCCTGCCAACCATGATGAGCATAGACGTCAAGCATCGACAAGCAGTTAAACACCGCACATATATAAATTATGTAAACCATTTTATGGAAAACTGATTAAAAATGTTTTATTTTTGGAAGCTTAATTTGCAGGCTTTTAAAATATAATAGAGGATTTTTATGCGGATTCAAATGCAGTCTTCACACAGCTGTGAGGAAAAATGGGGAAGGGGACTCATCAGTGAGGCCACCAGAAAATGTATGATTTTGTGAAAATTCCTTCTGTGGTGGTGCTGCAGGCAGGGCCGCCATCAGGGGGGTATTAGGGGTAGTGGTGTGAGGGGCCCGGCCAAACCTAATTGAAAGGGGGGCCCGGCAACTGCCTCGACATTCTTTTGGTAGGAAAAAACGGGCCCCTGCAATGGGGCCCGTTTTTTTCACCAAAAGAATGTCGTGAGCTGCTGCTGCTGCTGCGGGCCCCCTCCCCTCGTCATGGGGGACCGTCAAACCGTCCGCCCGCGCGCGCGCACCCGATCGCGCGCACAATGAAACTCCCGCGCGTGCGCACTCGCGAGCGCGCATCCACGAACGCCCGCACTGGAGACCGCCCGCGCGCGCACCCGCGATCGACCGCGCGCGCACCCGCGACCGGCCGCCCGCGCACCCGCGAACGAAGCGCGCGCAGCCGCGGACCCACATGGACAAAACTTACCTGGAGCCTGGCTGGAGGTGAAGGACTGGACGTCTGGACCGAAGACCTCCCCTGGAAGACATCGCCGGAAGAGGACTGGAGTGGGAGCAGCTCTTCTGACAGTGAGTAAATTATCTCAAAGTGTTGTTTATGTATGGCCCTGTTCACACAGTATTTTGCAGGCAAAAAAAAATCTGCCTCAAAATTCCTTAAAGAATTTTGAGGCAGATTTTGCCCTGCCCACACTATCTTGCCGCGTTTTTTTGCTGCGTTTTTTGCTCGCGGCGATTGAGGACAGCAGACAAAAAACGCAGCGAAAAATGCATTTTCTGCCTCCCATTGATTTAGATGGGAGGTCAGAGGCGGAACCGCGGCAAGAAAGGACGCGCTGCTTTTTCTTTTTTCCGCGACTGGCTCCCATTGATTTCAGATTAAATCAATGGGAGGCGGTATTGGAAGTTCTTTGGTGCTGATTCTGACGCAGTGTCCGAGTCAATATCAAGGCCCAAAAACTCTGTGAACTGGGCCTTATTGTTAGGGCTTATTCAGACGAACGTGTAATACGTCCGTGCAACGCGCGTGATTTTCACGCGCCTCGCACGGACCTATGTTACTCTATGGTGCCGTGCGGACTGTCAGTGATTTTCACGCAGAGTGTGTCCGCTGCGTAAAACTCACGACATGTCCTATATTGGTGCATTGTTCGCGCATCACGCACCCATTGAAGTCAATGGGTGCGTGAAAATCACGCCCAGCACTTCCGCAGCCGTATAAACTATGAATGAAATTAGAAAAGCACCACATGCTACAAACATACAAACAGAGTGTCATAATGATGGCGGCTGCGCGAAAATCACGCAGCCGCGCATCATACGCTGCTGCCACACGGAGCGGTTATGGACCTTTTGCATGCGCAAAACGCCACGTTTTTTGCGCGTGCAAAAAGCACACGCTTGTGTAAATCCGGCCTTAGGGTAGGAACACACTAGGCATGAACGCTGCGGATTTTATGCAACACATTTTATTGTGGAAAATCCGCAGCGTATTACAGTCGCAGCCGAGTGGATGAGATTAGAACAAATCTCATTCACACGCTGCAAAAAAAATGGACCTGCCGTGTGGCTTTGGCTTTTTAAGTCGCATGTCAATTTATTCTGTGGAATCGCTGCTCCTCTGTTGCGGAAATGCTGCGGTTCTGCCGCAAAAATCACACAAGAGAAGAAAAAAAAGGTACTTTTTTAAATTGATAAAGTTTAGACTTGCCCCGGCCGTAGTCCTGGTGACGCGATCCTCTATTCTTAGCGCAGCCCGGCCTCCTGTCATGACGTTTCATCCCATGTGACTGATGCAGCGGTCACATGGTCTACAGCGTCATCCCAGGAGGCGGGGCTACGTTCAGAAGAGAGAGATGCGTCACCAGGACTACGGCCCTGGCAAGTCTAAACTTTTTTTTCCCTGCAGGATTCCCGCAGCGGACACGCCTCACGAAACCTGCGCCGCTATTTGGTGCAGTTTTGCTGGCAGAATTCCCTGCGGCTCCCGGGATAAGCTGTGTAGTTTTACTCAGCATATCCGCCTAGTGTGTCCCTTATGATGTCGCTCCTGGAGCTGCTGCCGGTCTCTAAATAGGCAATTGGTCCAGTAGAATTTGGAATTATTTTTTTTTGTGAACCAGCTTAAAAAAATACAAAACTTTTGTGTTAGGGCCTGTTCACATCACTGTTCGCTTCCGCTCCGGGGTTCCGTCTGAGGTTTCTGTCGGGTGAACCCCGCAATGGAAAGTGAAAGTGATAGCACAGCTTCCGTTTCCATCACCATTAGCGCAGTCGACTGCGCTATTAATTCCGTCCGAAAACCAGCCGGAATGGTGACGAACCACCGCTCCGGGGTTCCGTCTGAGGTTTCTGTCGGGTGAACCCCGCAACGGAAAGTGAAAGTGACAGCACAGCTTCCGTTTCAGTCACCATTGATCTCAATGGTGACGGAAACATCGCTAATGGTTTCCGTTCGTCACCATTCCGGCTGGTTTTCGGACGGAATTAATAGCGCAGTCGACTGCGCTAATGGTGATGGAAACGGAAGCTGTGCTATCACTTTCACTTTCCGTTGCGGGGTTCACCCGACAGAAACCTCAGAAGGAACCCCGGAGCGGAAGCGAACAGTGATGTGAACAGGCCCTAACACAAAAGTTTTGTATTTTTTTAAGCTGGTTCACAAAAAAAAATAATTCCAAATTCTACTGGACCAACTGCCTATTTAGAGAGCGGCAGCAGCTCCAGGAGCGACATCATAAGGGACACACTAGGCGGATATGCTGAGTAAAACGACACAGCTTATCCCGGGAGCCGCAGGGAATTCCGCCAGCAAAACCGCACCAAATAGTGGCGCAGGTTTCGTGAGGCGTGTCCGCTGCGGGAATCCTGCAGGGAAAAAAAAGTTTAGACTTACCCCGGCCGTAGTTTAAGTGACGCATCTCTCTCTTCTGAACGTAGCCCCGCCTCCTGGGATGACGCTGTAGACCATGTGACCGCTGCAGCAGTCACATGGGAAGAAACGTCATGACAGGAGGCGGGGCTACGCTAAGAATAGAGGATCGCGTCACCAGGACTACGGCCGGGGTATGTCTAAACTTTTTTATAAATTTAAAAAAGTGCCTTTTTTTTTTTTTCTTATTTGTGATTTTTGCGGCAGAACCGCAGCATTTCCACAACAGAGGAGCAGCGATTCCACAGAATACATTGACATGCGACTTAAAAAGCCAAAAAGCCACACGGCAGGTCCATTTTTTTTGCAGCGTGTGGATGAGATTTGTTCATATCTCATCCACTCTGCTGCGACTGTAATACGCTGCGGATTTTACACAATAAAATGTGTTGCATAAAATCCACAGTGTTCATTCCTAATGTGTTCCTACCCTAAGGCCGGATTTACACAAGCGTGTGCTTTTTGCGCGCGCAAAAACGTGGCGTTTTGCGCTTGCAAAAGGTCCATAACAGCTCCGTGTGTCAGCAGCGTATGATGCGTGGCTGCGTGATTTTCGCGCAGCCGCCATCATTATGACACTCTGTTTGTATGTTTGTAGCACGTGGTGCTTTTCTGTTTTCATTCATAGTTTATACGGCTGCGGAAGCGCTGGGCGTGATTTTCACGCACCCATTGACTTCAATGGGTGCGTGATGCGCGAACAATGCACAAATATCGGACATGTCGTGAGTTTTACGCAGCGGACTCGAGCTGCGTGAAAATCACTGACAGTCTGCACGGCACCATAGAGTAACATAGGTCCGTGCAAGGCGCGTGAAAATCACACACGTTTCACGGACGTATTACACGTTCGTCTGAATAAGCCCTAACAATAAGGCCCAGTTCAGAGTTTTTGGGCCTTGATATTGACTCGGACAGTGCGTCAGAATCAGCACCAAAAAACTTCCAAAACCGCCTCCCATTGATTTAATCTGAAATCAATGGGAGCCAGTCGCGGAAAAAAGAAAAAGCAGCACGTCCTTTCTTGCCGCGGTTCTGCCTCTGACCTCCCATCGAAATCAATGGGAGGCAGAAAATGCATTTTTCGTTGCGTTTTCTGTCTGCTGTCCTCAATCGCCGCAGGCAAAAAACGCGGCAAGATAGTGTGGGCAGGTCAAAATCTGCCTCAAAATTCGCTGCGCGGTTCCAGGCGGTCGCCGGTGCGCATGCGCGGGAGTTTGCGGGTGCGCGTGATCGGTCGCACGGGCGGCGGTGTTTGACGGCCCCCATGCTACCCAGGGCCGCCATCAGGGGGGTATTAGGGGTACTGATGTGAGAGGCCCGGCCAAACCTAATTGAAAGGGGGGCCCGCAGCTCATGACATTCTTTTGGTGAAAAAAACGGGCCTCATTGCAGGGGCCTGTTTTTTTTCTACCAAAGGCAAGTCGCGGCAGTTTGCCGGGCCCCCCTTTCAATTAGGTTTGGCCAGCCTCTCACATCAGTACCCATAATACCCCCCCTGATGGCGGCCCTGGGTACCATGATATAGTACTGGACGGAGTACCGTTAACAGGCGGTGCCACGGTAGGGGGGCCCAGAAAATGTAGCTGTAGGGGGCCCTGAAATTCCTGATGGCGGCCCTGGCTGCAGGACAATCAAATACTTGCTAAAAGGTTCCTTTACAGATTATAGTTCACTTATCATTGTCAGACCCTTGTAACAAAACGGCAGAAAAGCTATTTAAACATTCAGAAATATAGGTATTGAGAAATTAATCCATTCATTTTTGGGTGCAGAAATCACAGGCTCTTTGGAAATGTTCCATATACAGAAATAAATATACTTGGTGGAAAATGTAGCCTTCTCTTCCCACTGCAATCAATGTTCCCAAGATCTCTGATAACTGATTTAGTTTTAACAACATGTATATTTCAAACTGAGAGCTTTAGGAACACTGTTTTTGCCCGAAAATGCAGCTTATTCTGAATGTCACCTGGTAAGCTTTAACATAATTTATTTTAGAGGATGAGAAGTATAAATTATCATTTTTTGCGGTTTTATTTTACATTATGCATCGTGTGGTAATAAAATTTTAGAGGGGTTGTCCACTACTGAACAACTGATGACCTATCCACCAGATAGGTCATCAGTATATCATCTGTGCGGGTCCGACACCCAGACCCCGCACCATTAAGCCACTCAGGCTGCCTCTGGGTACTGGATGTTATGGCTCATTATGCAATGTACAGAGCCGGAAGCAGTTGGCTCCATACATAGCATAGCGGTCGTGGTGCCGAACTGTAGCTCTGCTCCTATTCACTTGAGGAGCTTCTATTCACTTGAGTAGTAGCAGAACTGCATTACTACAACTGCTTCCAGCAGGTACGTCCGGTGCTGGGAGGCAGGCAGAGCAGCTTAACGGTGCAAGGTCCGGGTGTCGGACCCCCACAGATAGGATCATCAGTTGTACGGTAGTGGACAACCCCTTTAGCTTCATTCTCTTTATTGAGTCGGTACGATGATACCAAATTTAAAGAGTTTTTACCGTTTTACTACTTTTGCTGAATTTAAAGCATGTTTTATGTAGTATAAAAATAAATAAATATTGGGGCATCACTTTCTGACACCCATAACTTTCAAATGTTTCCACTGGGGGGCTAGAAGATGTGATCAGTGGCCTAAATACTGCTGCTCAGTCATAGCGGCTGCTATGGGGCACGCGGCATTGGTGGGCCTGTGCCACCAGGCAGCACGGGCCCCACCATGCCCGGAGGCTCCGCTAGCATCCGCTATGACTGCTACAGCGGTAGCGACACCACATTCAATAGTGTCTGTGTCCTTATGACGCAGATGCTATTGAACACTATGAAAGAGCAGGGTGGTATCTCCTTGCTCTTCCATAGGCTACTGTAACAGTGGTGTAGCTCTAGGGGTCGCAACTCGCAGGCCCACCATAGCCACATAGTTCTGACCACGCTGGTCCCTGATGGCTCCTTGCTCCAGCATTCACTCTGCCGTGAGCGGCTCGGCGCAGGCAGACACGATGTAGTGATGTCATCGCGCCTGTCTGCTCCGGGTCACTTACAGCACAGACCGGAGGAGAAGGATCCTTCACCCGTCATGGGAACGGGAATAGGTAAGTAATTATGTTATTATTTTTCTATTAGGCACTATGGGGCATTATACTTGGTAGGGAAGGGGGGCTGATATGGTGGCTGCTATAGGAGCATTTTACTATATGGGGGCATTATACTTTATGGGTGGCATTATACTGTGGCGACAGCTATAGGAGGGTATTATACTGTGGGGACATCTGTGGATGGCATTATACTGTGGAGGCAGCTAGGGGGCATTATACTGTAAGGACAGTTATAGATGGCATTATACTGTGGGGGCGGCTATGGGGGGCATTATACTGTGGGGGTAGCTATGGGGGGCATTATACTGTGGGGGAAGCTATGGGGGGCATTATACTGTGGGGGCAGCTATGGGGGACATTATACTGTGGGGAAAGGTATGGGTGGCATTATACTGTGTGGGGACAGCTATGGGTGGCATACTGTGGGGGCAGCTATGTGGGGCATTATACTGTGTGGGGCATTATACTGTGGGGGCAGCTATGGGGCATTATACTATGTGGGGGCAGCTATGGGGGCCTTATACTTTGGGGCAGCAATGGGGGGCATTATACTGTGGTGGCAGCTATGGGGGGCATTATACTGTGGGGACAGCTATGGGTGGCATTATAGTGTGTGGGGACAGCTATGGGTTGCATACTGTGGGGGCAGCTATGGGGCGCATTATACTGTGTGGGGCATTATACTGTGTTGGCAGCTATGGGGCACCTTATACTATGTGGGGTGCAGCTAGGGGAGCATTATACTGTATGGGGTCATCTGTGTAGGCATTATACTGTATGGGGCATCTGTGTGGGCATTATATTGTATGGGGCATCTGTGTGGGCATTATACTGTATGGGGGCATCTATGGGTCTTTATACAATATGGGGGCATTATACTGTGTGTGGGGGGCACTATGGGAGCATGATACTGTGTGGGCTGAACCGGGTGTGTATGGGCGGGGATTGGGTGGGATTAGAGGCATGGCTGAAAAGAGAAAAGAATTGCCGCTGTGCGCCGCATCGATTGTCCCTCTTTGTGATACTTGAAAGTATAGCACTGTCTGCAGGAGGGGGCAGTATGGCACTACTTACAGGGGGGCACTATCTACAAGGGCGGGCTGTGTGTGGCACCAAGGGGAGGGGGGCCCAGTCAAAAGTTGCTATGGGGACCAGTGTTTCGTAGTTATGCCCCTGGATGAGATCCTTTGGTCGCTTACATAATGCTTTGAAATACTTCATAGTCCAAAGTTTTTTTGCCTATCGGTGTAAAACTGACAGGCAGACTATTATGCCATGCCTCTGGCAGGCTTATGGGCCTTTAAAAACCCACGGTCACCATTGAAATTCATCAGCATCAGCACGTCACGGGGTGCAGATAGACTAACAGAGGGAGCCCCCTCCCGATGTTAAACTCCTTAGATGCCGCAGTCGCTCCTGACTGCAGTATCTAAGGGGTTAACTGAGCCGATGGGTTACATCCACCCCAATCACTCACAACTGCTGTGTACGTACTTTCGGTGGGGAGTGAGCAGGGTGAGAGAGAGGGTTCCCCTGCTTCCTGTGGACCCATATTCACGTCCTAATGAAAATACCACTTCCAATTAGGACGTGAAAAGGCAGCGCTGTGACGGGAAACGGTTAACATAGGAATTTGTTGGATTTATGTTACGCTTATTTTTTAAGGCTTTAAAGTAGATTAAAGGCTCATTATGTTCATGGTAAAACACTGCCAGCAACTGTACACAGTGGATATAATCACTTTCTTTATCCGTGATTATTGGCTTTTGTAAGCATATGATATCTTCAACTCTTATGAAACATTTGTAGTGATGCACACCATTTGAATATTGAATGTCTCCTATGTTATTTATTTAATCGCTCCAATTTATTTTTGAGATAATTACATCACACTACTTTCTGATGGGAATAGTCTGCCATGAGTGTCAGTATGATTGATGTCATGGAATTAACATGTTAAATTTGCCAATAAATAAGTCTATTTCTCTGTGTATCACTAGTATCATGAAAAAAATATGATCATATTTAATAAAATGAATACATGCATATTGAAATAGATTTTACTTAAAAAAAGAAGTATAGAAATAAGTTTCTGACAAAGGGGAGGAATATACGGTAATGTGCTAGCACTAATAATACCCACAACTACAGTATATATGCATATCAGAATATGCTGCCAGAGTTCCATATGGTTCCCCAAAAAAACGTGGTGCTCCAGGGTACTAGTCAAAAGCAGAATTTCCAGTTTCTCTTTAGAGTTTTAGCTTTAGAGCACATTGTATTTTTTAACTTGCAATATTTTTGCACACATGGTCACCTGTTAAGGAGAAACAAAGAAAAAAGGAATGCACAGCAAAATCTCTTGCATGTAGGGGCATATAATGCTTTACTTTAAGAAATTTAAGTTTCAACTCTGTAACTTCTGTACAGAGAGGCGTTATAGACATAAAAAAAGACAGCCCATTCCTAGTCTACATCTATATATGTATATAGGCTCTATGAAAACATACAACATATATGTAAGAATTTAAACATTGTGGAATGTTAAGGAGATAAGAACAACAAAAGAACTGGAGTACTAGTTTGGGTTTATTACCTTGATTCTAATTGATACCAATTATTTCCTCCTGTATGTTCAACTATACCTTTTATTTGATTTAACATCTAGTTAGGATAACCTCTTAGTCTTTAGCAATTTTTTATTTTTTTTCTGATTCAAATTGGAAGGCTTCATGGCTACTACAATTTCTTTTTGCTCTTACTAACTCTACTACAGGAACTGATTTTAGGCCGGATGCACACAACCATATTTTAATCGATCCGTAAATACTGTCCGTAAATACGGATCGAAGTCATTAGTAAGGGCACGTTCAGACGTGGCAGAGTTTTTCCGCTGCAAATGTTGGTGCAGATTTGGGGCAATTACGCAACGAATCTGCACCAACATTTGCATATTTGACAGGTAATTCAGACGTTGCAGAAAAGACAGCGGACTTGCCACAGAATTCAGTTTTTGCATTGCAAAGGCTGAAATCCGCAGTTAAACTCCGTTTCTTCTCTGCAACAGACAGTGCATGTTGTGGAGGGAAGATGCTGCACCGCAGCCTATGGTCCGCAGCAGAGTTTTCCGCAACGTCTGAACTAACTTGCCTAAAAATGTATTGAAACAAATGTAAAAAACGACCGCTGGAGAATTCCACTGCGGACTGTCCGCATCGGAATTCCACAGCAATTCCACCATGTCGGAACCTGCCCTAATTCATCCATATATATGTAAGAGTGTCCGTAAATATGGTCCATATTGATATACGGATCCGTAAAAAAAGAGGGAGGCTGCAAATGATGGCATTAACATGTTGCATAGCAACGTTTCCGTTTATACAGAAGGTTTACGGATGCACATCCGTAGCCGTCCGTATTTACGGAAACGCTCATAGGCTTCTATGGGAAAGTCTGTGCCGTAATTACGGAAAAGAATAGGACAGGTTCTATATTTTTTTCAGCACGGACACCCATTAGTACAAATACTGAAAGTTGTCCGTGACCAATAGAAATGGATGGGTCCGTAATTATGGATGAAATATATGGTCGTGTGTGTGGGGCCTTAAAGTGTGTTTTGGATGTGCCCTTTTGGCATAGAGGATTGTATTTCCTGCTGTTTTTCATGAAATGTTAATAAGGGAAATTAATTCTCCCTCCTATGTCCTCCAGGGACAGATCAAAAAGCAAAATCTCAGAGATATAAAAAGAGTGTGTAAACTGTAAATTATACACATTACAATTAATGTAATCTATGAAGCCAGTTATAGCAGATATATTTCCATACCAAATCAGGAGGACATCATCTATATATCTGTAATACCAGTGAATTTAGTCACAAAATGGATAATGGCTCGTGAAAAGTGAAGTGAGCTTCTCCCACCATAACATTACTAATTTAGCTAGGGATGGGGTATATTTCACCCCATAGATGCTCTTTGTATCTTTGAAACACATAAAAATTATGAGTCATGAAAAAGTTGGTAATCTGCTTAATAGGTTCCTTTAGATCCATTGTATACATACTATAATGTGTGAGATGGTAATCCAACACCTGTAGTACTATATGGTGACAAATAGAAGAGTTTAAGGACCCTACATCACAATTTAACCAGACATTTATCCGATTTTACCTGGTGGGGATATGCAATCCCAGTACAGCAAAATATTTTATTTCTGCACCTGCAGATTCAACCAGCTCATGCAGAACTTTTGGTAATAAGAAAATAAGCAAACCTCCCCAGGGAGGTGACTTGAAACTTATTGTACTGGATAATAGGGAGGCAACTTGGATTTTTCATCTAAACACCAGTTATCCAGTAGGCCTTAGCTTAAAAAGGGAAATGATGTTCCATTATTATAATTCTAAGCATTTTTTGTGCCATTGTTTATATATGTTCTCTCAGTAGGGAGAGGCTGTAAGGATTAGAATGCTCAAATTGTTTTGTTTTTTATCTCTATAACATTCCCCAATGTTTTAATTCTTCAAAATATGTTGTATGTTTTCATTAAGCCTATATAGATAGATATATAGTTAGATGCAAAATTAGGGATGGACTGTCCTTTTGATACCTATAACATCTCCTTCTATGCATCATGATGTGGCTTTCATGTTATCATTACGTGTGATTATTTTTCATTGCAATTGGTTTTGGCTAATATCTTGTTTGTGAGACATGCACTATGATTACCCCGTCCCTTCGTAAACAACTTTCAGGTTTTCATTTTAGATTTATCCTCCCCACATTCCAAAAGTCATAACTTAACCATAACCATTTATTGTGCCATATAATGTACTAGGAAACGAAAAAAATAAAGTATTTGTGGGGTAGAAAATTAAAGAAAGAGTGATTCCTCCATTGTTTTTTGCGCTTCGTTTTTACGGAATTCACTGTGCAATTAAAACAACATGTTAGCTTTATTCTGCGGGTCAATATGATTACGGTTATACCAAATATATATAGTCTTTTCTATATTTTACTACATTTACAAGGAAAAACCTAAGTGTAAAAAATTAAATGTATTTTGTGCCGCCAAATTCTGAAAGCCATAACTTTTTTATTTTTTCCGACGATTAAGTGGTAGGAGGGCTTATTTTTTGCGGGATAAGTTGTAGTTTTTATTGATTCCATTTTGTGGTACATGCGAGGTTTTGATAAATTTTATTTATTTTTTTTTGTGGGAGATGAGGTGACAAAAAAATAATGATTCTGGGGTTTACATTTTTTTTTACGGCGTACACCATGCGGGTTAAATAATGATATATTGTAATAGTTCAGACGTTTACGGATGCGGCGATACCAATTATCGTTTTTTTTTTGTTTTATTTTTTACGATGCTCTAGGGGGAAAATGGTAAAAGTTTTTTTTTGGAACTTTTAATATTTTTTTTTTTACTTAAAGAAAAAGCTTTATTTTACAAATGTTTACTTTTTTTATTAGTCCCCCAAGGGGAATTCAACCAGCATTCGTTGGATCACTTGCCCTATATACTGCAATACTAATGTATTGCAGTATATCAACTTACTGACAGGCTTCTATTAAGCCCTGCCGGAGGCGCACAAAGATGGCAGACTTGGGGGCCTTCATTAGGCATACACCTAGTGGGTTAACCCCTTCCCGCACCTGGACGTAACTGTACGTCCAGGTGAGCAGTAACTTCGCGCACCTGGGCGTACAGTTACGTCCGCGCTTTAACAGTTTACCGCCGCGCGGCGCTACACCGCAGCGGCGGTTAACTGTGCAGGGTGTCAGCCCTGCTCTCCCCGTTGCCGATCAGCGGCCTGTCGCCGCTGAAATCGGCAATTAACCCCTTCGATGCGGTGGTCGATTGCGATCACCACATCGAAGAGGTTTACAGCGGATCGGCAGCCCCCCACATGTATTTGCGGGCGCTGGCGATCCTTATCATGGCAACCAGAGGCCAGACAATGACCTCCGGGTTGCCATGTACGGAAGCCTCGGAGGATCAGCCTCCGGCCGGTCCTCCGATACTTCCTGTCAGTGTGACTGTCACGTCACAATGACAGTTAGAACACATTACACTACGTGTGTAGTGTAATGTGTTCCAGCAGCGATCAGAGCTGCAAGTCTAAGTGTCCCCTAAAAAGTAAAATAAAAGTTATAAGTGACATAAACAAAGAATGCTTTTTTTCCTATAGTAAGTCTTTTATTATAGGAAAAAAATGAACACGTTAAAAAAAGTACACATATTTGGTATTGCCGCGTTCGTAACGACCCCAACTATAAAACTGTAATATTATTTTTCCCGCACGGTGAACACCGCAAAAAAAATAAACAAGAAACAGTGCCCGAATCACAATTTTTTGGTTAACAACCCTCCCAAAATATACAATAAAAAGTGATCAAAAAGTCGCACATACGCCAAAATGGTACCAATACAAACTACATCCCGTCCCGCAAAAAAACAAGCCCTTACAGCGCTTTTTTGACTGAAAAATAAAAACGTTATGGCTCTCAGAATATGGTGACACAAAAATGTATTTATTTTATAAATAAGTGATTTTATTGCACAAACGCTGCAAAACATAACAAAATTATATACATCTGGTATCGCTGTAATCGTATCGACCCGCAGAATAAAGTATAATGGTCATTTATAGCCCAGGGTGAAGGCCATAAAAAAACGAATAAAAAACATTGTCAGAATTGATGGTTTTTGGTCACCTTGCTTGCAAAAAAATGGAATAAAACGTGATCCAAAAAATTTCTGGTACCCCAAAATGGTACCAATGAAAACCTACAGATTGTCCCGCAAAGAATAAACCCTCACACAGCTCCGGTGGAGAAAAAATAAAAAAGTTCTGGCTCCCAGAATATGGCGATGCAAAATGTGCAGAGTGTTCCAAAAGCAGATAAGATCGGGCGCCATTTATCAGTGCGACACCGGCCACATATCTGCGGATTATTATTTATTTACTGCATTATTATACCCTCTTATTATACCCTGATGTACCCCGCACAGATAACATATACCCTGATGTACTCCGCACAGATAACATGTACCCTGATGTACCCCGCACAGATAACATATGCCCCCACATTACAAACTGAAACACCAGTAAAACCCCAAACAGAACAACTACCAAGCTACATCTGCGCCCCAAAAGCCAAATGGCGTCCCTCCCTTCTGAGCCCTGCAGCGTGCCCAAACACCAGTTTATGTCCACAGATATGGCATCACCATACCCGGGAGAACCCGGTTAATATTTTATGAGGTATTTTTCTTCAGTGGCACAAACTGGGCATAACATGTAGTGCACTAAAATGGCATATGAATGGAAAATTGTAATTTTCACTCCGCACCATGCGCTGCGCATTAACCCCTTCGCGCACCACAACATAGCATGTCTTAGTGTGGGGGGTGATGTATGGAGCGTCTCACGTGAAAAATAAAGAATTTAAAACGGCAAAATCGCTGTTTTTTTGATCACCTTGGCTCTAGCTAAAAATTTAATAAAAAGTGCTCAAAAAGTTGTATGTACCAAAAAATGGTACCAATAAAAACGACCGCTTGTCCCTCAATAAATAAGCCCTCATACCGCTCTATTGACTGAAAAATAAAAAAGTTGTGGCTCTTGGAACGCGGGGAGGAAAAAACTAAAAAGGAAAAGAAAAAAATGGATCAGTCCAGAAAGGGTTAATTACTTTCTAATGAAAAACCATTTATGACTACACGTGGGGTATTGCCGTACTCGGGAGAAATTGCTTTACAAATGTTGGGCAGCTTTTACCCCCTTTATCCTTTGTAAAATTGAAAAAAATGCAACATTTTAGTGGAAGAAATGTTGATATTCATTTTCATGGCCCAATTCTAATAAATCCTGCAAAAGACTTGTGGGGTCTAAATGCCCACTATATCCCTAGATAGATTCTTTAAGTGGTGTAATTTCCACTTTTGGGGGGTTTCCACTGTTTTGGCCTCTCAGGGCCTTTGCAAATGCGACATGGCACCCATAAACCATTTCAGCTAAATTTGAGCTCCAAAAGCCAAATAGCGCTCCTTGCCTTCTAAGCCCCGCTGTGGGTCCAAACAGCACTTTATTACCACATATGGCGTATTTACGTAATCGGGAGAAATGGTTTTACAAATGTTGGGGTGCTTTTTCGCCTTTATTCCTTTTAAAAATTAAAAATGGCTACCTTTTTTCAGAAAAAAAGTAGATTTTTAACTTTACAGAATAATTCCAATGAATTCAGCAAAACAACCGTGGGGTCAAAATGCTAACTTTACCCCTAGAAAATGCCTTGATGAGTGTAGTTTCCAAAATGGGGTCTCTTTCCGGGGGATTCCACTATTTTGTTCCCTCCAGTGCAATTCAAACGCGACATGGCACTGAAAACTATACCAGCAAAATCAGAATTTCAAAATCCAAATGGTGCTCCTTCCCTTCTGAGTCCTGCTGTGGGTCCAAACAGCAGTTTATTACCACATATGGGGTATTGCTATAATCAGGAGAAATTGCTTTACATATGTTGGGGTGTTTTTTCTCTTTTATTCCTTGAAAAAATTACAAATTTCTACGTTTTTTCAGAAAAAAAGTAGATTTTCACCTTCACAAACTAATTCAAATAAATTTAGCAAAAAAACTGAGGGTTCAAAATGCTAATTATACACCTAGATAAATTCCCTGAGGGGTGTAGTTTCCAAAATGAGGTCACTTTTGGGGGTCTTTATTGTTTTGGCCCCACAAGATCTCTTCAAACCTGACATGGTACCTAAAATATATGCTAAAAAAAAGGAGGCCCCAAAATCCACTAGGTGCTCCTTTGCTTCTGAGGCCGGTGTTTCAGTCCATGACCGCACTAGGGCCACATGTGGGGTATTTCTAAAAACTGCAGAATCTGGGCAATAAATAATAAGTTACATTTATTGGGTAAAACCTCCTGTGGTATAGAAAAAAATGTATTACAAATGAATTTTGTAAAAAAAAAAAATGAAATTTGTAACTTTCACCTCTACTTTGCTTTAATTCCTGTGAAACGCCTAAAGGGTTAATACACTTTCTGAATGCTGTTTTGAATACTTTGAGGGGTGCAGTTTTTTAAAATGGGGTGATTTATGGGGACTTTCTAATATATAAGGCCCTCAAAGCCACTTCAGAACTGAATTGGTCCTTGTAAAAATCGCCTTTTGAAATTTTCTTGAAAATATGAGAAATCGCTGCTAAAGTTCTAAGTCTTGTAACGTCCTAGAAAAATAAAAGAATGTTCAAAAAATGATGCAAACATAAAGTAGACATATGGGAAATGTTAACTAGTAACTATTTTGTGTGGTATTACTATCTGTTTTACAAGCAGATACATTTAAATTGAGAAAAATGCTAATTTTTGCAAATTTTCTCCAAATCTTTGTGTTTTTTACAAATAAATATTGAATTTATCAACCAAATTTTTTCACTAACATAAAGTACAATATGTCACGAGAAAACAATCTCAGAATCACTTGGATAGGTAAAAGCATTCCGGAGTTATTACCACATAAAGTAACACATGTCAGATTTGAAAAATCGGCTTCGTCCTGAAGGCCAAAACAGGCTCAGTCCTGAAGGGGTTAAACAAGTTTAAACCTATTGGGTTACACCTAATGGTACCCCTAATGGATTAAATGGGTTAAACGAGCGGGATCGTGCTCGAGCACGATCCCGCTCATTACTGTGAAGTGTCGGCTGTAACATAGAGCCGATACCCGAATTGTATGATGCAGGCTCACATTGTGAGCTCACTCCATACTTCCTCTCCCCGGCTATGACGACGTAACTGTATGTCATATGTCGGGAAGGGGTTAAGAACGCAATTGGCGCTTGAAAGGCTTAACCGTTCTTATCTTGTCACTTATTTGAGTATCGGGTGGATTTTAATATTCTTTTTCAATAAAGTCCTAACATCGCTATGTGAAATTCTGGATCAAATCTTTGTTTGTTTGGATACGCTTAGCCATAGCGAGGTCTGTGCAATGAATCACTGAAGATGCTGGTCCCCAGTGAGATGGATCCCCTTTTCTTTTATTACATAGGGTTTAGAGTCTGTCACCATGAAGACATAAACACTATATGGCCAAAGTATGTGGACACCTATCCTAATTATTAATTTCAAGTGTTTTAGCCACCCCCATTGTAAACAGTTGCATAAAAAAAGCACACAGACATGCAATCTCCATAGACAAATATTGCTAGTAGTATAGGTTGTAGTGAAGAGCTCAATTACTTTAAACGTTGCACTGTCATAGAATGCCACCCTTGGCAATGGGAAATTTCTTATCTGCCCAAGCAATTAAAAGGGATATTATTGTGAAGAGGAAGCATCTAGGAGTAACAACAGCTCAGCAATAAAGAGGTAGGCCAAACAAACTAACAGAGCGGGGCTGATGAGCGTAGAAGCGCATGACACATAAAAAAAATCACCTATCCTCTGTTGAATTACTCAATACAGAGCTCCAAACTGCCTGTGGAAATGATATCAGCACAAGAACTATGCATCGGGAGCTTGATTAAATTGGTTTCCATGCACACAAGCATAATATCATAATGCACAATGCTGAGTGTTAGCTGGAATGGTGTAAAGCATGTTGCCACTGGTTGTTGGAACAGTGGAAATGTGTTATCTGGAGTGATGTATCACTTTTCAGTATCTGGCAGTGTGATGGACAAATTTAAGTTTGGTAGAAGCCAGGAGAACGTTACTTACTGAAATGCAAAGCGCTTACTATCAAATTTAATGGTCTGGAACTGTTTTTCAGGGTTTGGGCTAGGCCCCATATTTCAGGTGGTGTAGTGTTAATGCTACAGCATACAAAGAGGTTTTATACAATTGCATTCGTCCAACTTTGTGGCAACAGTTTGGGGAAGGCCCTTTCCTGGTACAGCATGACTGGGCCCCTGTACACAAATCTAGGCCCATAAACTCAAGGTTTGGTGTGGATCTACGTACTTGACTGGTCCGCACAGAGCCCTGACCTTAACCCATTCAACACCTTTATTATGAACTGGAAAGTTATCGCCAGCCAGACCTTCTCGTTCAACATCAGTTTCTAGCTTCAAAAATGTTTCCACAGACACACTCCAAACTCTTGTCGAAAGCTTTCTTAGAAGACTGGAGGCTGTTATAGCCACAAAAGGGGCCCAACTCCAAATTAACGCCCATGGTTTAGAAATGGAATGTCCAGCAAGCTCATAGAGGTGTGATAGTCTGGTGTACACATGCTTTTGACCAGTTAGTGCATGTCTACAAAGGAAATTGTGTACACAAAACAGTAGGATATTTGTTATTATCACTGTGTGCAAAGTTGCTTCATTTTTATATTCTATTGGAGAAATTAAAAAAATATGATTGCAAAAGTATACATACCTTTTGATGCAATAATTCACCATGTAGAGACCCGAGTACATTTCATAGTATTTTTTTTCAAATCGTGTAAGAACAACTCAATCTTCAATATGAAGTTTCCCAGTACATAGGAAGATCAAGGGATTTATGTTGCACTGTACTAAGTTAATCCTGACTCGGAACAAATGAAAGAAGGGCCACTGCAAAGAAAGAAATGTGTTTTTCACTTTTCAGAAATACGTGACCTGCTTCTCACCGCAGAATGTCATGCAGAGCAAATCCAAGTTTATTTTCATAGAGAATGAAAGAAATGTAAAAAGGAAATAACGTTTTCAACTGAATATGTGAACACACTACACAGCATAACCGTTACATGCTATGCACATCTTGAAAAAATTTTAGGGACCAAATAAATAAACACTCCAAAACAACTTGTAAGAATCCTATTCATTGGAGAGCGAGGGATAGAAATAAGAAATGTTTTACCAACATTTAGTGAGTGGTCTTCAAGAAACACGGCTCACATTTTCTAAGATTATCATTTTGTTTATGCCAGTCCAAGTAAAGTAGGCAGTTGGAGTTATTTGTACCAATTTTTTTTAAAAGGTACACATTTCTTAATAAAATCGGCACATTCGTAACTGTCTACGGTGAAACCATGAAATCAAGGGCTTCCATAAAAAGATGTGGATTTGGGCAATTTTCTTCTATTCCACATCATAAATGTGGCCTAAACTACAGTTTGTTTCATTTGAAGACCATGCCAGCTCACCAAATTTGTGTCATGTTAGTGGCGCAGTGTTTGCCAAAACCTTGCACGCACTGCTTAATAAATGTGTGCCAATGTCTTTACTGAATAGAGCAACGTTCCTTTAACCTGCTATTAATGGGACCTGATAAGTGTCGGATTATCAGATAGTCTGGATGATCGGATGGTCAAATAATAGTGTATAAAACTCACTTTTAAAGGCGGAGAAACTACAGAGAAAAAGCTCAAAACATTCTAGTTGGTTTTCTATGTTTGAAGACTAATATTTAACTAAAAGGAGTTCTCCGGGACTCTAACATTGATAGTTTATGCTTAGGATACACCATCTATATTTTATTGGTGAGAGTCAAATCTTTGGGACCCCAGCTGATCAGCACAATGAAAGGGCCTCAGCGCTTGAAAGGAGGTCACCTCATTCATCATTTACAGAGCAGAACGGCTCACCTGTACAGATGACTGTGTCTGTTACTGCAGCTTGTCCTTATCAGACCAAGTGAGTTGATATAGTTTACTTAAATAAAAGATTAGCACTGAGGTCCCATACATGTTTATGTTGGTTCCTGTATTACTTAAAGAGGTTGTCTGATACCCAAACAAATATATTTTGTTGTGTAAAAATGTACTAATTTACTATAGTTTTCAAAACTTCACAGGTCACCTAACATTACCCGCTGTCAGGGCCAGCGTTAGCACCCGGCGCACCTGGGCAAGTGCCAGGCCCAGTTCACTTGGGGGGGGGGGGGCACTAGGTCGCCAGGTGCCTATGTTGCCGTCATCACAGCATCACTGTCCATATATGGATAGTGATGTAAAAAGGAGGGAAGGAGTCACAGGCAGAGCACTAGCGGCTCTGCTCCGGGACTCTGTCTCTAGGGAGCCCCCTGACATCACTGTCCATATATGGACAGTGTTGTAAGGAGCAGAGCAGTGTCCCATGCAGTGGCATAGGTATAGGGGTCGCAACGGTCGCAACTGCGACCGGTCCCCTAAGCCCGGGGGCGCAGCAGGGCCCTCATTGCCACACAGCGCTGACCGTGTTGATCCCGCTTTCAACTGAATCTGCGTCACACATTCAGTTGGGTTCAATGCTGGAGCCTTGCACCAGCATTCACGGCAACCCGATCGGCTCGGCGCAGGCAGGTGCGATGTAGTGACGTCATCGCGCCTGTCTGCGCTGAATTACTCACATCACAGTGCGGAGGAGGAAAATAATCTCCTCCACCCGTCATGTGAACGGGGATAGGTAAGTAATTAGGATATTATTTTTCTATTAGGTACATAAATATGGGGATATTATACTAGATATGGGAGGGTGGCTCATATGGCAGCTGCAGAGGGGTCATTATACTCTATGGGGCACGTTATAGTGTACGGGACCGCTATGGGGGACATAATCCTGTATGGGGGCATTATACTGTATGGGGAGCATTATATTGTATGTGGCAGCTACAGAGGGCATTATACTGTATGGGGGACTTTATACTGTATGGGGGGCATTATACTATATGTGGCAGCTATGGAAGGAATTATACTGTATGGGGCAATATACTTTATATAGCACCTATGGAGGGAATTATACTGTATGGGGGGCATTATACTGTATGTGGGGCATTATACTGTATGTGGCAGCTATGGAGACATTATACTGTATGAGGAGCTTTATACTGTACATGGGTTTTATACTGTATGGGGGGCATTATACTGTATGTGACAGCTATGGATGGCATTGTACTGTATGGGGGGATTTATACTGTATGGGTGGCTTTATACTGTATGGGGCATTATCTTGTAGGGGGCATTATACTGTATGTGGGAGCTATGGGGGCTTATACTGTATGGGGGCGTTATACTGTATGGGGGGCATTATCCTGTATGTGGAAGTTATGTGGGCATTATACTATATGTGGCAGATATGGGTGCATTATACTGTATGGGGGGCTTTATACTGTATGAGGGCATTATTCTGTATAGGGTGCATTATACTGTATGAGGAAGCTATGGGGAGCATTATACTGTATAGGGGCATTATATTGTATGGAGCAGCTATGCGTGGCATTATACTGTATGGGACAGATATGGGGGGCATTATCCTGTATGAGGCGGCTATGGGGGCATTATACTGTATGTGGCAGCTATGTAGGGCATTATACTGTATGAGGGGCATTATACTGTATGGAGCACCTATGGGGACATTATACTGTATGTGGCAGCTTTGGAGGAGTTTATACTGTATGGGGTTAATTATATGTACTGTATGGGGGAGCTTTGGGGGAATTATACTGTATGGGAGCATTATACTGTATGGGGCAGGTATGGGGGGCATTATACTGTATGGGGCATTATAGTGTATGATGCAGCTATGGGGGGCATTATACTGTATGGGGGTATTATATTGTATGTGGCAGCTATGGGTGGCAATATACTGTGGGGGCAGCTATAGGGGCATTATACTGGGGGGCAGCTATGGGGGAATTCAACTGTGGGGGCAGCTATGGGGGGCATTATACTGTAGTGGTCAGTTATGGGGAGCATTAAACTGTGTGGGGCAGCTATGGGGGCATTATACTGTGGTGGTCAGCTATGGACAGGCATTATACTTTGTGGGGGCAGCTATGGACGGCATTATACTGTGGTGGTCAGCTATGGGGGGCATTAAATTGTGTTGGGTCAGCTATGGGGAGCATTATACTGTGGCGGTCAGATATGGGGGGCTTTATACTATGTGGGGGACATTATACTGTGTGAGGGCGGCTATGGGGGTATTATACTGTGTGATGGCATTATACTGTAGGGGCAGCTATGGGGGCATTATACTGTGGGGGCATTCATGGGGTCTGTCAGGCAAGGCAGCTGGGCGTAGGCGTGCGCAGGCGTCTGGTGGTGTTGGGGAGGGGTAGGGGGACCCAAGCTGAATTCTTGCACCAATGCCCATGAGCCTTTAGGTTCACCCCTAGTCCCATGCAGAGTGTTAGTAGTGCTCTGCCTGAGACTATGGCTCTGGGGTTGCCCCTGATAACACTGTCCATGTATCGACCATGACATCAGGAGCTTCTCCTGAAGTCGAATCTCCAGTCAGAGTGTCGGCACTACCTACAGGGAGGGGGGCTGTGCGGCACTACCAGGGAGGGGGGCTCTGTGGCACTACCAGAGGGGTGGCTGTGTGGCACAACCAGGGAGGGGGGCTGTGTGGCACTACCTGGGGTGGACTGTATGGCATTACCTGGGAGGGGGGGCTGTGCGGCCTTAACTGGGGTGGACTGTGTGGCATTACCTGGTAGGGGGGGCTGTGCGGCACTACCTGGAAGGAGGCTTTGTGGCACTACAGAGGGCACTAAATTTATGGAGGTACAAACTGTGGGCCAAACTTCTATCTAGGGGTATAAACAGGGCCTAACATCTATATGGGGGCACAAAGTGACTTTTTCGGCCATTTTACTGCCCCCGTGAGTTCCCTCGCAAAGGGGCCCACTAAGTGTGTCATCCAAGAGCCCACATAAACCTGGAGCTGGCCCTGCCCGCTGTCACGTGGTCCCGGAAGTTCGAAGCTTCTCCTGTAATATGTCACATGTGATGCAAAGACAGGAAAGGGCGCTGACTTAGTTAATGAACTGAGTCAGGCAGCTAGCAACTTCATATACATCACGACACACACAGAAAGAAGCTACCTGCCACCTGAGACTGGGGCGATGCATCAAAGCAAACAGGAGGAGTTCTGAACTTCTGGGAGCCACGTGACAGTGGGTGAAATAGTGCAACCCGTAAAGTTTTCAAAACTAGGGTATATTAGTAAGTTTCTTTATTTTACCTTGGCATACCATATAACATGGTTTTTGTCATTGGACAACCCCTTTAATTTTAAATATAATTAATCACTTCATTTTTGCTAGTTAAAAATATATACTGAAACATATTTTTTTTTCTTATATTAGAATTGTATGTTTTAAAAAAAAAATATTTTAAAATTGTATGGGGGTAGATATTTTAACCGATTTGCTAAAGTTCCAGTAATTACATTTAGAGCAGGCACCTGGACATAAGAAAACACAAAAAATCAGAAAGTGACTGATTGACTTCTATGGGAGAATGTGCATTGCACAGGGAGGGAGGAGGTGCTGAACTGTCCCTATCACCTGTTATCAATGACATGACCTGTGTTTTCTGCCTACAACTTTATAATAGAGGATTTTATTTTATTGTAACTGTACCTTTAATTTGACCCTGGTGCTTATGGGATGACTGGAGTATTGAGACTCTGCAGGTTATTGTTTATTAATGGTTTTAACAGCAAAAATTACTTTAACCCCTTAGTGACCAACAGTACGCCTTTTTACGTTCCTCACTAATGGGCTTTAGGCTAATGCGACGCCTTTTAACGTGATCGCTTTAGCCTAAAGTAGCGCCGAAATTAAAGATCAGAGCTCCGTTCTCTCAGCTACCGGGGCAACGACCAGAGACCATAACGAGTGGTCTCTGGTCACGTGATCGCCGTGAATCGCTATTTCACGGCGTTCACGCTAAAGCGGCAGATAATCGCCATTTCTCTCTCCTCTCATGTAATAACTGCTTAAAGAGGAGAGAGAACGGGTAATTAGTGCGCCCCCCCTCCCACGTCCGATCCCCCCCGTCCGATTCCCCTTCATGTCCGATTCCCCCCCCCGGTCCGATCCCCCCCCCCACGGTCCGATCCCCCTCCCCCCAAAATGGCGCCCGCATGCGCTTTGCATATCTTACCTGTGTCGGCAGCTGGCACAGCAAAAATCAGGGACCGTTGTGACTGGTCCCTGATCAGGTGATCTCTGTGATAAAAACAGAGATCACTGACAGTTATTTTCATAACACAGCCAGGACATGGGCTGTGTTTCTCTCTCCTCCCATTGTAGTTGTTCTGAGAGGAGAGAGAAATCAGTCTAAGTCCTGTGCTGTGAAGAAAGAAAAAAGTGATAAAAAATCATCGTTCTTATACATATATATAATATATAAAATCTATATTAGCGTCAGCGCTAGATTAGCGTCAGCGTCTAGTTTAGCGTTAGTGCTAGTTTAGCGTTAGTTTAGGTTTAGTGCTAGTTTAGCATTACTTTAGGGTTAGGGCTAGTTTAGCGTTCGTGTTTAGGGCCGTTTAGAATTAATTTTACGTCTGTTATATAAAAAAATATATATATAAAAAAAAAATATATATAAAAAAAAAAATAATAATTTGTGTCGTTTTTAGGATTTTAGGTTTACTTTAGGGTTAGGACTTATAGGGCATATATATATATATATATATATATATATATATATATATATACATACACATATCTATAAAATATGTCTCAGCGAATGTACAGCGCAGAGCAAGCCTTGCTATGTTCCGACACTTCTGAAAGCGAAACAGACACCGCTTCAGAATTTGTTCCAGACAGTGACAGTGACGATTCTAATTCCACCGCTGAACCCCATAGTCCTATGGTGGTGGATACGTCAGTCGCTGTAGAGGTGTCAAGTGCAGGGCCGAGTGTTGCAGTCCCTCCCGTGATGTGGGATCCTGCACTATCATTTTCCCCCCAAGTACCCCAATTTGAAGCGACCCCAGGAAATAGTGTCGACGTCCAAAATGTTACCCCCTATAATTTTTTTAATTTATTTATATGTGATACGGTCCTAGACTTGATAGTTCAGCAGACTAATCTGTATGCTAGGCAGTTTGTTCTACAAAAGCCTGCGTCTATGTACTCCAGAATGTGGAGCCCCACAAGTGTCCCAGAAATAAAAAATTTTTTAGGCATTACCCTCAATATGGGTTTGGTTAAAAAACCCTCTGTCCGGTCCTACTGGACTTGTAGTGCTGTCCACGCTACCCCTGTATTTGCAGCAGTGATGTCCAGAAACCGCTATGAGGCCCTAATGCGATTCATGCATTTTACTGATAATTCCCAAGTCCCCCCAAGAAGTGACCCAGCCTATGATCGGCTTAATAAATTAAGGCCATTAATCACCCTTCTAAATGATTTATTTTTAAAGTTGTACACCCCTGACAAAAATTTGTCTGTAGATGAATCGCTCATGAGTTTCAAAGGGCGTCTTTCCTTTCGTCAATTCATCCCTTCCCAACGAGCCAGATATGGGGTGAAATTGTACAAAGTGTGCGAGAGCACAACGGGTTACACCTGCGGTTTCAAAATCTATGAAGGCAGAGACTGCCAAATTCATACCCCAGGCTGCCCAGAAACTATTGGCACCTCTGGCAAAATTGTGTGGAACCTAATGGAGCCATTTCTGCACAAGGGGTACCACGTCTATACAGACAATTTTTATACCAGCGTTGCCCTTTATAAAGCCCTCCATGCTGCAAATACAGGGGCTTGTGGGACAGTACGGAAGAACAGAGTGGGACTCCCACAACAGTTGGTGTCCAGGTGTTTGGGAAAAGGAACATCCATGGCCCTTGCAAGTCAGGAAATTGCTTGCAGTGAAGTGGGCCGACAAGAAGGATGTCTACATGCTGTCCACCGTACACACGGACACCACTGTGGCAATTACGGAGAGGGGGGCTACCACTGCAAAGCAGAAACCTGTCTGTGTAACAGACTACAACAAATTTATGGGGGGTGTAGACCTTTCCGACCAGGTGCTTCAGCCTTACCGGGTGAAGCGCAAAAATAAGGCCTGGCACAAAAAGGTAGCAATCTACCTCATCCAGGTTGCTACCTATAACAGTTTTGTTATTTTCAAAAAAGCCCAAGGAACGGTCACTTTCCTTCAATTTCAGGAGAAGGTCATTGAGCATCTCCTTTTTGAGTCCACTATACCGGCACAATCCTGCGAATCTGAGGATGTGCGCAGGCTTTCAGAGCGCCACTTTTTACACCCTATTCCTTCCACTGAGACCCAAAAATATCCCCAAAAAAGGTGTCGGATATGTAGCAAGCATGGCAGGAGGAGGGATACCCGCTTTTATTGCCCCATGTGTCCATCAAAACCAGCCCTTTGTAACTACCCCTGTTTCGAAACCTTTCACACGGTTGCAAATTACTAGAATTTAACACAAAAAAAAAAAAAATGGGTTGGGGGCCTTTTTAGGGAGTCAATTTCTTTATATTTTCTTTTTAGTTCGTGGGCTTTCCAAGTAGGGATTATTTATTGTGGGAGAGGTTGTAGAGCACATTTTTTTCAGACCGTGAAACTAATTTTACCCCTTATGATTTTTTTTATTTATTTGTGGGTGATCAAGTGCTGGAATTAATTGTCCAGTACAAAATCCCATATCCACAATTTTTTTATTTTGACTGTTCTTATGACTATGTCCTGCCACATACAGCTGTTACATTCCTAATTCTGTACCGTGATACGGGTATGATCTTTTTTTTTTTTTGAAGGATCTCTAATAATCGAGCTGTTCCTTATCAATACACCATGGGCTTTGTTACGGTTCTTCTGGAAATACTGACATCATTTTGGGGATTAGTGATCCTTTACTGTTCCTATAGATGGTTTTGGACACTGTCCCTTTATATATTCTGTAGGTGATTGGTTGTTTTGTGCACATAGCGGTTCCTACCTTGCCGGGCAGGGGCCTGTTATGGTGTACCGCGTCACTTGGCACATTCGTCCCTCATAAGGATTGATGGAGCTAAAGAGACGTTGTACAACCAGTCACTGAAAAAAAAAAAACCTTGTCTTGACAGCCCTGCAGGTGTTCTTCTATCTAGTGAACAGACTCGAGTTTGCAACATAGTTGGATACATTTTCCTCCATTTGTTTGAAGATATTGCCCGTCACTCCAGTACAGTTTATTTTTTCCTCTCTGACTGATTTTATATTAGGACAGAATTCTGTCCACAATGACATCATAATGGCACCAACTGCTTCTTCAGCAAGACATAGTCATAAGTACAGGCAAATACGTCTATAGCGACATGTATCCGTTATGAATACACGGCTTCACTTCTCTTCTGTATGCCGCACAAATTTATTAATGTGGCATATTTCTAATAAAATAACCTTCTACCACGTCTCCTCTATTTCATGTGGAAACGTAATAAGAGTTTGAAGAAAACATTATATACCCATAGTTTCTGAAATGATACCCATTATTTCCTCCTTTAAAAAATTTTGGTCCGCATGCCCACTACACCACTAGATGAATACCTTTAGGGGTTTAGTTTTTAAAATGGGGTCATTTCTGCGTGGTTTTTTTTTTTGTTCAGGCAGCTCAATGCCTCTAAATGCATGATATGGGGCCTAGAATTTATTCAATTGTGCCCTGAAAACCAAAGGGTGCTCCCTCTCTTTTTGGCCCAGCCACACGTCTAATAAGCAGATTGGGGCAACAATGGGAGTATTTTTGAAAACAGGAGATACCGGGTGATAGATTTTGGGGTGTGTTTCTTCATTCTCATGGTCGCTTTACAAAGAAATCGGTCTTCAAAGTGATACTTTTATATAAAAAGTGATTTTTTTTTTAATTTCACCAGCTATGCATTAAATTTAGCAAAAAACTGTGGGGTCAAAATACTCACTACACCCCTAGATAAATACCTTAAGGGGTCTAGTTTTCTAAATGGGGTCGTTTATGGGGAGTTTCTATTGTTCTGGTAGTTCAAAACCTCTCCAAATGTACAGTGGGGTCTAAAATATTATCAAGCAAAATATGAGTCCTGAAAGCCTCCGGGTGCTCCCTCCCTTTCGGGCCCTGCCGTGTGTCCAGGCAACGCATTAGCGTCACAATGGGGGCATTTTTGAAAACAGGAGAAACAGGGTGATAGATTTTGGGGTGTGTTTCTTCATTCTCATGGTCGCTTTACAAAGAAATCGGTCTTCAAAGTGATACTTTTATATAAAAAGTGATTTTTTTTTCAATTTCACCAGCTATGCATTAAATTTAGCAAAACACTGTGGGGTCAAAATACTCACTACACCCCTAGATAAATACCTTAAGGGGTCTAGTTTTCTAAATGGGGTCGTTTATGGGGAGTTTCTATCGTTCTGGTAGTTCAAAACCTCTCCAAATGTACAGTGGGGCCTAAAACATTTTCAAGCAAAATATGAGTCCTGAAAGCCTCCGGGTGCTCCCTCCCTTTCGGGCCCTGCCGTGTGTCCAGGCAACGCATTAGGGTCACAATGGGGGCATTTTTGAAAACAGGAGAAACAGGGTGATAGATTTTGGGGTGTGTTTCTTCATTCTCATGGTCGCTTTACAAAGAAATCGGTCTTCAAAGTGATACTTTTATATAAAAAGTGATTTTTTTTTTAAATTTCACCAGCTATGCATTAAATTTACCAAAAAACTGTGGGGTCAAAATACTCACTACACCCCTAGATAAATACCTTAAGGGGTCTAGTTTTCTAAATGGGGTCGTTTATGGGGAGTTTCTATCGTTCTGGTAGTTCAAAACCTCTCCAAATGTACAGTGGGGCCTAAAACATTTTCAAGCAAAATATGAGTCCTGAAAGCCTCCGGGTGCTCCCTCCCTTTCGGGCCCTGCCGTGTGTCCAGGCAACTCCATTAGGGTCACAATGGGGGCATTTTTGAAAACAGGAGAAACAGGGTGATAGATTTTGGGGTGTGTTTCTTCATTCTCATGGTCGCTTTACAAAGAAATCGGTCTTCAAAGTGATACTTTTATGAAAAAAGTTAAATTATATTTTTTTATGCCTGCTTTGCATGAATTCTTACAAAAAAACTGTGGGGTCAAAACCACCATTCTGACACCTATGAGCCTATGAAAACCTGGCTTGGTGCAGGAAAACAAAATGTACTACAAAATTTATAAAATTATTACTTAACTTGTATGTCTTCTAAATTGCTCAAAAATTATTTTTTTTTTCAAAAGTGCTGCCAAAATAGAGTAAAGAGATGGAAATATATATTTAATAAAAAAAATTGTACAGTATGTGTGTACATATGTGACATATTGCAGTTAAAAATAGGGAAAAATTATAATTTTTACAAAATTTCTTCAATTTTTCTATTTTTAAAGTTATTTCCGCAAATCGTATCAGTCTACTTTTACCACTAAAATAAAGTACAACATGTGACGAAAAAACAATGTCAGAATTACTTGGATATTCAAAACTTTCACAGAGTTATTCACTGATAAAGTCACACATACCAGATTTGACAAATTTGGCTTGGTCATTAAGGTCCAAACAAGCTTGGTCACTAAGGGGTTAAAGTCAATAGTGAAATATTGAACAATTTACATAAACAGCATTTTGGTTTGTGGGCTCTTGGTGGCATTTTTGGGTGTAGTGGAATTTTTCAAAAACGTAGCATGCTCTGGATATGGTATTTTTTTCCTAGTGTTTTTCCTATAGGCTTCTCTATAAGTTTTGAAAAACATCAGGGAAAAAAAATGCATGATAAAATGTGACAAAATAAAAAATTCCACCAAAAATGTAAGTCAAAATAAAAAACGCTTTTAAATGCATTTTTTCATACTGTTGAAAACACTAGACAATAAAACCTTGTTTGAAGGAGGCCTAATGCAGACTCTAGACCAGTAACCTGTTTGTACTACAGTCTAGTGGTTGTATTATCACTCATGTACTATGCTGTAATATGGAGATATAACAAGATGAAGGTTTGAAGGGGTTGCTCTATCTGGATAAACCCTTATCTAAATGGGGACCCACGTTTCATCAGCTGATCGCTGTCAGTCTAGAAACTGAAGACCCTGGTTAACAGCAGTCATTACAGTAGGAGGAGAAATGTGGTATTACATGGAAAATGAACTCATCCAGAGCGGGAGCTGCTCCTTGCAGTGTCACTCCGCTATTCTAAGGACGCTATGCTAAAGACTACATGAACAAGTCATTGAAAGGACAGCATGCATTAGACATTAGTATAGTACATTGAGTAAATTCCTAATGTTTGTCTAGGTCATAGTCCACAGAGACTAATAATAATAATACTAATAATAATAATATTAATAATACTAATAATTATAATAACAACAACAATATTCTTGATATATTTATTATATCATAATTTTTCTAGTGTGAATGAACCAGATAATAGAAATCCAGGAAACTGGGTCTGAGCCCAGAAGTGAAGAACCATAGAACCGACATATTAAAACAAAGTCTTTCTGTCCGGAAAGTACAAGCGAGACAACATTACATTGATGGACATTTTACTAGTAAAGTAACAACTTTATCTCTCTGTAACAAGTCGTACAATTATGTTTTAAGTAGATCCTAATCAATCCTCTATGCTGCTGCCATTATTATAAAACAGTCATCACACTCTGTTACAAAGTATCCAGTGTACCGCTACATACTGTACATCCATATCAATTATTGGAAATAAACAGCTATGCCATCTGCCCAAATTTTACTGCCACTCTAAATGATCGTTTTGTACAATATATTTGTACAGAGTACAGAACAAGTTAGCTTTACAAATAATTTTATCACTCCCAGTTTTATTTATAGAGGAAAATGCTTTCATCCTACTAAATTCTGTTTCCTATTTACATTGCTTGCTTTTTGCTGCTTTCGGTGACTTTTTTTCTCTAGGGGAAGAAATGCCCTTCTCATCATAATCAGTTTGTTGACATGCAGTTGGACATTTGCCATTCAGATACTTGAGTAATTACTCACTAAGGGTTTAAGACTAAATGCTACTCCACTCTTTCTTTGAGACTAAACTGATGTTTGCAATGTGCAGTTTCATCTAGCTAATTCTAAATATGAGTCACTGAGGATCACTTTCCAGCTTCAACTTTACTTGATGGGTTATGGTTAATACCACAATACACTTACAGAAACAAAGGAATAATGTAGCGAAATGAAAACAATTTAAAAAAAAATATATATATATATATATATATATATATATATATATATATATTGTAAAGGGAAGTGTCCATATATGTGTATGTGTATATATATATATATATATATATATATATATATATATATATATATATATATGTATATATATATATATAGTATGTATGTATGTATACAGTGTGTGTGTGTATGTATATATGTATATATACACATATATATAATATATGTGTATGTATAGTACATATAATGTATCATGAGCCAGGGCTGTAACTACAACAGCCCTGGTCATGAATACGGTTGGAAACAGAGCAGGACAATAAGCATGTCCCTGCTTTGTTAGGAAACCATGGAGACAAGGGATAGTTATCCCCTGTCTCCATTTCAAGTCTCCCGCGCGCACGGACTGTCTCGTGCAGGCTCTCATGAGTCGGCTGGTGATACATTATCACCATGCCGACCTATGCTAGCCTGGGGCAAGCACCACACTCCCCGCTGCAAGCGTACCGACAGGGTTAAATAGCCCTGCATTGGTACGCTCAGGAGCCAAGCTCAGGAGCCGAAGCTGAAGAAGATCAGCTGAGAGCTGCCTGCCTGCCTCACACACACACCACCGACGGCTCAACTCTCTCTCTCCTCCAAAGACCTGGGTTCTGCCTCTGCTGCTCCACAAAGTCACGATCAAGTGTAGCAGCAGCTACACTTAACCCTGTCTCTCCCTGTCTCCTCCTGCTGTAAACCTTGCTTCCCTGAGTTAACCCCTTGATCTCCCTGAGTACTGTCCCTACTGTCCCTGAGTTAACCCTTGCTTCCCTGAGTTAACCCCTAGCTTTCCCTGAGTCCCTACTGTCCCAGAGTTAACCCTTGCTTCCCTGAGTTAACCTCTTGCTCTCCCTGAGTAAGTTAATCCCTTGCTCTCCCTAAATTAATCCCTTGCTCTCCCTCCCTAAATTAACCCTTGCGTCCCTGAGTTAACCCTTGCTGTCCCAGAGTCCCTGAGTTAACCCTTGCTGTCCCAGAGTCCCTGAGTTAACCCTCGCTGTCCTACTGTCCCTGAGTTAACCCTCGCTGTCCTAGAGTTCCTGAGTTAACCCTTGCTGTCCCAGTGTCCCTGAGTTAACCCTTGCTTCCCTGAGTTAACCCTTTGCTCTCCCTGAGTAAGTTAACCCCTTGTTCTCCCTAAGTTAACCCTTGCTTCCCTGAGTCCCTGAGTTAACCCCTTGCTGTCCCAGAGTAACCCTTGCTGTCCCAGAGTCCCTGAGTTAACCCTTGCTTCCCTGAGTTAACCCCTTGCTCTCCCTGAGTAAGTTAACCCCTTGCTCTCCCTAAGTTAACCCTTGCTTCCCTGAGTCCCTGAGTTAACCCCTTGCTGTCCCAGAGTCCCTGAGTCAACCCTCGCTGTCCTACAGTCCCTGAGTTAACCCTTGCTGTTCCAGAGTCCCTGAGTTAACCCTTGCTGTCTGTTTTACACAGTAACCCATTCCCCTTGTTCCTCCTTATCCCGTATTAACCCTTAGTGTATAGGGAAAGTTATATTAGGAGGGAGTGGGATAGAGATAGAGAGCGTGTGAGAATCACAAGTAACTTATGTTTATTGTGTTGTAACGTAACTGTATTCTGTGTATGTTTATGTAAGTGGGTGGCGGTATAATATCTTGATACCGTGTTTATACTGTACGGTGATTAGTTACTGTATTATACATATGAGAGTGATTACTGTATGTTAATAAATATTACCTTTATTTACTATACGGTCTTATTCCCTTGAGTAGCCGCTAAAGCAATTAGATAGACGTTAGTATAAGGAAAAGGTAGGGGAACTAGGCATAACCCTAGTGACCCTGATTATAAAGGCGGAAGTAATAGTGGGTGTCACTAACCAGTGAATCCCGCTATTACCCCACCCCCTTTAACATATATATATATATATTTCTGAGGCAGAGGAAGTGAAGCTTGCAGCTCAGTGTAAATATATTACTGATAGTACAAAGTGCAGAACCTCTGCATGTGTGTTTCAGAATTAGAACTGAGAGTGGGAAGGCAGTCCCTACAAGGATCACAGAGGGGTGGGGGTTACTTTTAACTCAATTTTTTTCTAGAGTTGTGTAGTATGTTAGTGATATTGCACTATTATTGTAATGCTGCAATATTTTTATATCACAAATTTCCAATATTGTGGTACTAGAGCTATCCATAGACCTACATCATAGTTTTGAGTGACCCACACAGATGGAGACAGAATGAGGTTAAGGGAAGTATGCATCATTAGCATGATAGGTAAGTTAAAAGTTGTACCTCCTTATCCCTTCGTGCCGAAACAAGTGCAGAGGTGCTTGAGCAAGTGGGAGAGTGTTATTGGGCATATAAAAAGAGATGTGAATGCAGAACGTGAGGAGAAGGTGTGACCCTTCCCTGCCCTGCCAAACTGAATGTGCTTCATTACAACTATTAGGCTGCAGTCAAAGAAGGAGGGAGGGGCTGCAAAAAATAAAGCCGATTCTAGAAGAAATATAAGGAGTCACTCAGCAGACCACAGCCACGCCACCAAAGGCTCCATGATAGACTCTGCTCTACTGGGCCATAGAAAAACCTCAGGCCACCTAGTTCTGAACAATATCATTATTCTTCAGCAACAATCACTCAGGCTTGGGCCAGGATAATTGACCCTAGTTTCACTGTGGTTCCACAACCCACTGCCCCAAACCCTGTATCTGTCAGGTTTCTCACCAGCCCTGACAGAATATTCTCAGAAAGTTTTTTTGGTCAAGAAGATTTAGATAATTTCCATAAACTCATCACAGAAGTCACTCCGCCACATAAATTCTGGTGTGACCAGGCACTTAGCAGCTATAGCAGCACCATGTCTACTTGCCCTAACTTTGACCATTACGACCATAAGAGCTATAAGTGCCAAGCCACCCACTCAAGGGTGTCCAAATGGGCAGAAGCACACAAAGGAGAGCTAGACAAAATCAAAACTTGCACAGATGATCATCTACAGGCCAGAAAATAGCTGGGCTCATGAATAAAGCAGTTTCATAAGCTAGCGCTTCATTTTAGTCAATTGTATTGCTTTTATTTTTTATTATTTTACAAAAACTGCAGAACATTTCCTGTAGGGTTTGGTCCACAAACACAGTGAAGCTATATGTGACGATCGCCGATCTCAGGTCACGTCACAGGGGTGAACTACACTACTGAGTTTATTAATTTACCTCATAAATCCACGCCCACCTACTCTAGATGACAGGATTATGCTAAATTACTCCCGTAGTTTCCAACACCCCAATAATTTATACCACAGTATGCTACCACCACCTATACTTATCTAGGCAATAGGGGCCTAAGTCTCTATGTTCCCTTAACACCAGTTCCTATAACACAGGTTATCTAAATTGAACATAAAATACAGGTAACGTTCCTCACCTTCGGAAGATTAAGTTCTGTAAGACTACAAGGAAGAGACTTATAAATATTTCAGATTTAATACACAATAGTGCAGTGCAATACATAAAATAGTTGTCAGAATAAAAGATAAAAAATATACATACAGTTACAATGCAATCAAACAGTTTATGAAAATAAAAGGGATAAAATAAAACAGAACAAAACCTTACTGATGTACAGCGGCGATATCCTGGCTGTGGGGACAGCTGAAAATATGGGCAGTCACTCCAACCGAGATATGGATCCCCAACGACTGACACTGACCCTCACTTCTCATGGCATTTTAAACCCAGTTTTTTCCCTCCAGTTCACTGGCTGATGATGTCACTGAGAGGAGGCTGTTCATATGATAATGAAGGGTACTCCTCCCATTACACAGTTGTATTTCTATAGAGAAACATAAAAGTGATCATGTGTCCTTGCAGGAATCCCCTAGAAATATAATATTACCTGCATTCACCTGTGCAGACATTTACCAACCAGGGCATATCAAACACCACTATAATAGGCCCATGTTTTTAGCCAATAGCCAATCCCAGGTAGTTCCTCTGAGTGTAGGGATCTGAATTTGACATATATATGAGGGCTATTTTCCCTGATCATAACTAGCTATGTGGGTCATTACAAATATAAATTATGACGGGGTTTGCCTTGATGTATCATACTTTCTTTGAACACCATGCCATTCTCCCATGTTTCTCCTGGTCCACAGACAGACACACCACAGGCATCCATTTGCATAGCTTTAGATGTTTGGTCAGGATGTTTGGTCAGCCCTAGTGACAAATCCTTAATCAGCACATCTCGCACCTTGGTGAGGAAAGAGCCAATTAAACATTTGTCAGACAGTGGACATCCTTTGATGGCCAAAGATCTGCATTTCCTATGCAAATCAGATGTATCTTCTGTGTCAGAGGGAGTTATGAAATTACCTCCTAGTAACCTACTTTTGATTCTCTTACCTATAACACCACACCTCCCCCCTTAAGACATGGCATGGGATCATTGATATAGCCATCAATATCCCAAGCCGATCTCCGCAGCTTCCCCCTGGCGCGATAACCCATCTGCGTTGCCATGCTCACTGCCCTTTTTGTGCTGGATAGTGAAATCATATTGTTGCAAGACTAAACTCCATCTCAGCAGCTTCCCGTTATCACCTGCTACCCTGTGCAACCAACTAAGTGGGTTGTGGTCGGTCACTACGGTAAATCTGCGCCCATAGAGGTATGCCTGTAATTTCTGCAAGGCCCATACAATGGCCAAACATTCCTTCTCTACAGTGGCATACGCAACCTCCCTCGGTAGAAGCTTTCTGCTCAAATACATTATTGGATGTTCATGCCCTTCTGGATTTACCTGGCTGAGCACTGCGCCTAGCCCATAGGCGCTGGCGTCAGTCTGCACCACAAACTTACGAGTGAAATCCGGGCTTTGCAAGACTGGGGAGCTAGCAAGGGCAGCTTTTAAAGCTGACAGAGAACTCTCGCAGTCGGCAGTCCAATTCACTATTTGCGGCTGTTTCTTCCTTGTGAGGTCTGTCAAAGGTTTTGCTAGGGAACTATAGTTAGGAACAAACTTTCTATAGTATCCTGCGGTCCCCAAAAAGGACATAACCTGTTTTTTGGTCTTAGGAGTGGGCCAGGCAGAAATTGCATCAACCTTTCCTGGCTCTGGCTTTAGTGTCCCTCCACCCACCTTGTGCCCGAGGTACTGCACTTCGGTCATGCCGATTTGACACTTTCCAGGCTTGATGGTCAGTCCTGCATCCTGGATACGCCTGAGCACCTGTGACAGGTGGGTCAGGTGATCCTCCCAGGTCTGACTGAATACAGCAATGTCATCCAGGTAAGCGACAGCAAACCCTTCAAACTTCTCTAACAGCTTGTTCACCAAGCGCTGGAATGTGGCAGGAGCATTTTTCATACCAAAGGGCATTACCTTGGACTCATAGAGTCCAAAGGGGGTGATGAAAGCGGACCTCTCCTGCGCTTCCATGGACATAGGGATTTGCCAATACCCCCGACTTAAATCCATAATTGTTAGGTACCGGGCACCGGCTAGCTGATCCAAAAGCTCATCTATGCGGGGCATTGGATACGCATCAAACACAGTGATGGTATTCAACTTCCTGTAGTCCACGCAAAATCGTGTTGTCTTGTCCTTTTTGGGGACAAGCACTACAGGTGATGCCCAGGCACTTTGAGACTCCTGGATCACGCCCATCCCTAACATTTCCTCTATTTCTTTCTTCATGTCAGCCCTCACTTCTAGGGAAACTCTATAAGCTGCTTGCCTAACAGGTTGGTGATGCCCCGTGTCTACATGGTGAGTTGCTAGCGGAGTTCTCCCAGGTCTCCCTGTAAAAGTGGCAAGGAAGGGGTTAAGTACCTCCTGCAGCTGGAACTTCTGACCCTCAGACAGCTGTGAATTGACTACGGCATCCTCAATGGATCCTATCTCCTTTGCGGAAGCCACTAAATCCAGCAGTGTTTCACTTTCTCCCTCCTCTGGCAAACTGCAGACTGGCAGAGCGCACATATCCCGGTCATAATGCGCCTTGATCATATTCACATGAAAAACTTTGTGTTTCTTGCGAACATGATCGATCGTGACTACGTAGTCCACATCGTTGAGGCGTTGATGAATTGGATATGGGCCTTCCCATGCCGCCTGGAGTTTGTTTTGGGTCATAGGGACCAGTACCCATACCTTCTGACCCACCGCATACACTCTCTCTCGGGCATTCCTATCATACCACCTCTTCTGACTTGCCTGTGCCTGCACCATGTTCTCATGTACTAGGCCTGTCAGTTCCTGCATCCTCTCTCTGAATTTCAAGACATAATCTATCACAGAGACCTCTGGTGTAACCAATTCTCCCTCCCATGCTTCTTTCATGAGATCTAGGAGTCCCCGTACCCTCCTTCCATACAGGAGCTCAAAGGGTGAGAAACCGGTTGATGCCTGCGGTACCTCTCTGTAAGCAAATAGCAGGTGCGGGAGATAACGCTCCCAGTCTCGCCCTTGGGACACCACAAGCATTCGTAGCATCTGCTTGAGGGTCCCGTTAAACCTTTCACACAGACCATTAGTCTGAGGATGGTAAGGGCTGGCCACCAGGTGTTGCACCTGTATTTTCTTACAGAGGCACTGCATCAAATTTGACATAAACTGGGTCCCCTGATCTGTGAGCATCTCCCTGGGAAATCCTACACGGGAAAATATGGTCAGAAGGGCGTCTGCTACCTTATCAGCCCTGATGGAGGATAATGCTATGGCTTCTGGGTAACGTGTGGCATAATCCACTAACGTCAGGATAAAGCGCTTTCCAGAACTGCTGGGTATGGCCAAGGGCCCTACCAGATCCACAGCAATCCGTCGAAAAGGCTCATCAATTATGGGCAAAGGAATAAGGGGGGCCCGGTTCACAGGTCCCGACTTCCCCATCCTTTGGCACACATTACAGGAACGGCAGTAATCTGTCACATCATTCCCCAGGCCAGGCCAGTAAAAGTTGTGTTTTAGGCGACTCTTAGTCTTACTTATCCCTAGGTGACCAGCTAGTGGTATTTCATGAGCCACCCGCAGGAGTTGTTCCCTGAACTGACGTGGCACCACTAGTTGCCTGTCTTTTAATACATCCTGCTGGGGGTCAGTGGAAATACTTTGTCTATACAGTCTCCCCTGGTCCCAGGTTATTTTTTCAGTGTCCCCCTCCTCTGGGGTCCGATCAGCCAGCTGTCGCAGCTTCTGCAGACTATCGTCAGTGCGTAGGGCCGTCTGAAACAACTGACATTCTGCGTCTGTACTGGCTGATAGCAACACATTCTGACTAACTTCTGCCGCTGGCTGCGGGCTGTCAGCTGTCCCAACTTCCTCTGCAGCAGACACAGTAGGGGGCCCAGAACCCAGGTTTGTGTTACAGGCACCCTGACTGCGCGTCACAGGAGAAATGGACACAACCTTCTCCCCGTCTTGGTGAACTGGTGTGTGTGTGCATGTGACAGGGATTTCATGCATGTTTATGACGTTTCCCGCTACTAAATCTACACACAAATCATTATCTGACGCTTTACAATCACCTACATCATTGCTAGTTATACAGTCTATATCCAATGCATTGTTAGATGAGTCTAGGCTATCCCTAAGCACAGTAACATTATGTAATTCTATAACATTGCTGGACACAGGGTCATCACATTCCTTAGTATTGACAGTTTCATTATTATCATATACTACCTGCGGTGACACACATGGGGCAGCAAGTACGCTAGAGTCCTCCTCATGGTCTGAAGAAATATATCTGGAGACTAAACGTCCCAGATCGGTTCCTAGTAACACATTAGTGGGGATTTTATCCGTCACTCCCACATCCATCATCCCTCTTCCCGCCCCCCAATCCAGGTAAACTCGTGCCATGGGTAAGGCCGGGATCAGACCACCAACTCCAGAAACAGTTAGAGTTTTTCCTGGGATAATGTCTTCTGAAGAAACAAGCTCTGGGTGGACAAGAGTCATTTCGGCACCAGTGTCCCTCAGTCCCATGGTAACCGTCTTGCCCACAGTGACCGCTTGTAAATTGTCACAAGATGCCCTCTCCCTCCCACCCACAAACAAAACTGCTGGGGACAAAATAGATGGTTTGGGCAAAGGGGTAGTTTTCCTCTTCTCTGGGCAAGCAGTGCTGATGTGCCCCACTTGGTTGCATCCAAAACACCTGCGATTATAAACAGCAGGCCTGGGAAGTGGGGCAGGGGCAACACCTCCTGGTGATCTGCGAGTAGGGGCAAAAGTGTTAATAGGGGGCTTTCCCCCTTTCCAGCCTGGAACAGCAGGCTTTCGCGCCTCTGGCGCTCTGTTGGCGGCATATACATCCGCTATCTGGGCAGCTTTATCCAGGGTCTTGGGCTCACGGTCCAAAATAAACTGTCGTACTTCCATAGGACAGGTGTGGAGAAACTGGTCCAGGATCATCAGATCCTCCAAATCTTCAAAAGTGTTGACAGCTAATCCCTGCGTCCACTGCCTGAAGTGGTTCTTTAGTCCATCGGCCAGGTCTGAGTAACTGTCAGTACCCGCGCGCTGCAAAGCCCGAAATCGCTTCCTGTATACCTCTGGGGTGAGGTTAAATCGTTGGATTAAGGCCTTTTTAATAGCCTCATAATCTTGATCGATAGTTGTGGGCAGGGCTGCAAACACCTCCAGAGCTTTGCCTTTCAGCCCTGGAGTCAGATACTTAGCCCAGTCTGCAGGTGGCAGTTGGAATTGTCTGCAGACCTTTTCAAAACCTTTCAAATAAACATCCAGATCGCCGTCTTTCTCCATGACAGGGAAACGCTCTAGACGGGGTTTAAGGTTGATTGTGCCTGTGGACTCACTCTGAGGTGAGGATGAAGCACTTGGCAGCTGCATTTGGGTCAACTTGAGCTGGTACTCCCGCTCTGCCTGGCGTTCTTCTCGCTCCGCTTGACGTTCCGCAAACTCTGCTTGGCGTTGTGCAGCTTCTCGTTCTGCTTGGCGCTCTTGCATCACCAGTTGCATCCGCATATTCGGATCACAGTTGCCAATCTGCTGGAGGATTAGAGAAAGAGAAGACTCCATACCGTTTTGAGACCTGGTACTGCTGGTACTGCCATGCCCAGCCAGTTCCTGACTGGAGTCTCCTGTCCGTTCCTCTGAGGCTGAAGTTTCCTGCTCTGGTCCCTCGGGATGGTGGAGCTGTGTATCATCTGCCACCAACGCTTGGATCAGATCCGCTTTACTTTTGTTCGTTCCGTCCAGCCTTCTCTCCTCACAGAGGACTAGCAGTTCATCTTTCCTCTTATTTCTATACACCTCTGCCATCTTATCAGCGGTTTTTTCAAAATAAAAGAAAGAAAAGAAAAAACACGAAGGGGAAGGGAAACTGTTTTGCACGTGTGTATGTTAGCTGACAAATAGTATGCACTGAGTTCTTCCTTGTGGACTGTTGTATTCTTTTCAAGGATACTCCAGCCCTTAAGTGTAAAGGTTAATTTCTTAAACAAAACACTTAACGTCTTTAACAGTGTAAATGACAATAACACTATCCCACCGCTGCCACCAATCTGTGACGATCGCCGATCTCAGGTCACGTCACAGGGGTGAACTACACTACTGAGTTTATTAATTTACCTCATAAATCCACGCCCACCTACTCTAGATGACAGGATTATGCTAAATTACTCCCGTAGTTTCCAACACCCCAATAATTTATACCACAGTATGCTACCACCACCTATACTTATCTAGGCAATAGGGGCCTAAGTCTCTATGTTCCCTTAACACCAGTTCCTATAACACAGGTTATCTAAATTGAACATAAAATACAGGTAACGTTCCTCACCTTCGGAAGATTAAGTTCTGTAAGACTACAAGGAAGAGACTTATAAATATTTCAGATTTAATACACAATAGTGCAGTGCAATACATAAAATAGTTGTCAGAATAAAAGATAAAAAATATACATACAGTTACAATGCAATCAAACAGTTTATGAAAATAAAAGGGATACAATAAAACAGAACAAAACCTTACTGATGTACAGCGGCGATATCCTGGTTGTGGGGACAGCTGAAAATATGGGCAGTCACTCCAACCGAGATATGGATCCCCAACGACTGACACTGACCCTCACTTCTCATGGCATTTTAAACCCAGTTTTTTCCCTCCAGTTCACTGGCTGATGATGTCACTGAGAGGAGGCTGTTCATATGATAATGAAGGGTACTCCTCCCATTACACAGTTGTATTTCTATAGAGAAACATAAAAGTGATCATGTGTCCTTGCAGGAATCCCCTAGAAATATAATATTACCTGCATTCACCTGTGCAGACATTTACCAACCAGGGCATATCAAACACCAATATAATAGGCCCATGTTTTTAGCCAATAGCCAATCCCAGGTAGTTCCTCTGAGTGTAGGGATCTGAATTTGACATATATATGAGGGCTATTTTCCCTGATCATAACTAGCTATGTGGGTCATTACAAATATAAATTATGACGGGGTTTGCCTTGATGTATCATACTTTCTTTGAACACCATGCCATTCTCCCATGTTTCTCCTGGTCCACAGACAGACACACCACAGGCATCCATTTGCATAGCTTTAGATGTTTGGTCAGGATGTTTGGTCAGCCCTAGTGACAAATCCTTAATCAGCACATCTCGCACCTTGGTGAGGAAAGAGCCAATTAAACATTTGTCAGACAGTGGACATCCTTTGATGGCCAAAGATCTGCATTTCCTATGCAAATCAGATGTATCTTCTGTGTCAGAGGGAGTTATGAAATTACCTCCTAGTAACCTACTTTTGATTCTCTTACCTATAACACCACACTATACTTAAAATATGTTACTGTAAATTTGGACCGCACATTTAAGGATATTATAAAAACAGATCAAACACATGTTACATTATCAGCAGATTAATAAAATTAGGGTTATTTATGGAAAAGACAGTCTACTAGTGAGCATAATTACTATATAAAACGATATCAGCAGAATATAGAAAATGTATTTGTTGTCATGAATTACAGAAACGCAGTGCCATTTTGCCATGATTTTATTCAAATTTTTGTAAAGTTGCAGCAAAATGACACAGTTTTGCCACGGTTTAAGGCAAAAAAAAAACAACACATTTTTAGAGTGAATTTGGAACTACAAATTTTCTGAGAGACACAACTTTGGGTTTTCATTAACTGTCAGCCATAATCACCAATATTGAAAGAAAAACATGCTGGAAATAGATCACTCTGTGTGTAATGAATCTAAATAATACATGAGTTTTACTTTTTGAATTGAATTACTGAAATCAATTACCTTTTTGATGATATTCTAATTAATTGAAAAGGACTATATGTATATTTAGTTATACATAATGGGGGCAAGCCTATTGGTTCATTATCATGTGAGCTACCGATAGAGCCGCAAGGCATACTTGACATGTATGCATGAAGTCCTCCCCTGTTCTGTACTGGTAGATTTGTATATCAGTTACATGTCCCCCACTATGGAGAGAACAAAAAACAGGGGGATAAGTAAAAAAAATTCTGAAAGCACGGTGGAATATCATTATCATTATCAAGGACTTTTTAATGAAAACTCAGGTACGCTTTCAAGAATTTCTGCTCTCCTGTGGAGTGGAGTTTGATTGATATGTAAGTTAACGTTAAGTTGTGCTGGAATTGAATTTTGCCTCCGTCTGCCTTATTTCCCACACTATTCAACCTGTTGGTGTGTTTTCCTGCAGACCCTTCTGACAAGGGGGCAGGGTCAAACATAGGCAGGCTATCCACAGGCAGGCTTGACAAGACTTAGAGATAGATGCAGTGCAAGGAGGTTACTTATACTCAGGCAAGGGTTAAAAGGACAGTTCCTGGTTTAAATAGTCCGTCAGAATCTATTAGCATCCGATTGCCACGGCAATGTCATCACCACAGCAATGCGTCAAACTCCTTAGCGACATGCATAGGAGCGGCACTGAACCAGCAAGCGGTATGTAATACATTATGTGCACAGTTTTATTTAAATGTAAGATCTGTAAGCCTATGAAACACTCAAAACGAAATAATGTGTTATTTATTTTAATATGTTTAACTGATTTAAAAAAGGGTCTAGATGATTTTCTTTAAATTCACAATTACAATATCTCTACTAGGTCACTTTAGCTGAAAATTCGTCCTAGGATTTATCTCGGTTGCCATATTTGAAGTGAGCAAGGACTTTTCTCCAGATTTTAGTGTATATCTGCAACAACTGAATTACCTGTCAAATATGCAAATGTTGGTGCAGATTCGTTGCGTAATTGGCCCAAATCTGCACCAACATTCGCAGCGGAAAAATTTTGCCACATGTGAACGTGGCCTAAATGTAACTACTGTTGCAAATGCTATGTATTTCGATTGTGAGCCCCAATGGGGACAGTAAAAAAGAGGACCTCTGTACAGCACTGCGTAATATGTTGGCACTATACAAGTAACTGAAATAAATAAATAATAATAATAAAACACTAAATTCAAAGAGTAACTAGTTTTCTTGTTACTGAAACATGTCTAGGAACTCAATTTTACCATATTCTCTCATTTGGGCTAATTGGAGTGATAAGTTCAATAAAACAGTACATATAGAGTTAATGTTTTGCCATGTGACTCATCAGACCCATGCTGACACACACAAACTGTATGTCATTATATATATATATATATATATATATATATATATATATATGTATATATATATATATATATATATATATACATAAATATATAGATAGATAGATAGATAGATAGATAGATAGATAGATAGATAGATAGATGATAGATAGATGATAGATAGATAGATAGATAGATAGATAGATAGATAGATAGATAGATAGATAGATAGATAGATAGATAATAGATAGAGAGATAGATAGATAGATAGATGATAGATAGATAGATAGATAGATAGATAGATAGATAGATAGATAGATAGATAGATAGATAGATAGATAATAGAGAGATAGATAGATAATAGAGAGATAGATAGATAGATAGATGATAGATAGATAGATAGATAGATAGATAGATAGATAGATAGATAGATAGATAGATAGATAGATAGATAGATAGATAGATAGATAGATAGATAAAATCCCCCAAAAATTAGGAGGCAGCACTCCAAGTAAATTGGTGAAAAAAAGTGGTGTGTTTATTCACCCCAGGCAGGCAACGTTTTAGATCCGTCTCTATGAGATCTTTGTCAAGCCTAGGAGGCCTGCACCCACTGCTGTCGCTGTGCTGCTTTATCCTTTATCTATATCTATATCTATCTATCTATCTATCTATCTATCTATCTATCTATCTATCTATCTATCTATCTATCTATCTATCTATCTATCTATCTATCTATCTATCTATCTATCTATCATCTATCTATCTATCTATATATACATATATTATAACACTATATATACAGAGCTCAAAAAGGCAAGTGAATCTACAGTATATGAGCTATGAGAAGTGCCACTCGAACAAATTGCCCATATTGGACTGAAAAATAACGAAATAAAATAAATAAATGTAGAAATCTCTATTTAACTTTGACATCTGTTTTCACTGCTTTTTTTGTTCCTTGGGACATGAAATAATGCCTGGTTGCAGCATTGGATTTGCATACCTGGTTTTTGCCAACAGACATTAACATAGAGCTTCATGCTTACCTTGTACTGTATTTGAATCAAGATACTGGCAGCTGGTGTTTTGTTTTGTTCTGTGTTATCCTCTGTAAAAGCTGTGGTGTATGACAGATAAGAAAGCATTTGCAAGCTGAAGCGGGTTAAGGGCCAACGTAGAGGAGAAACACCATCTCTAGTTAGGTGGTTCCTTAGAAACTATTTCAATGCCTCTATTCAGTGCCAAGTATTTGCTAATCAAGGTATTGAATACAGACGATTCATTTAATATCTCAATTCATCAGACCAAACTTTTGGAAACTGCTGCATCTCCTCTATATGACCCATTCTTGTCAAAAGTCACAGTAGATTTTGCCAGCAGCATTGTTTTCATCAGCCTGTTGACTTCTGCCAAATGAGCTGATTGGTTTGTAAACTTGCCATTTTCTAAAAAAAAAAAGTATTATATTAAAGCATGCAGTATAATTTTAGTATAAATGCAACCAAGCTGAATATGTTCTATTCTAATTTTGAATACATTTCGATCCTTAAATAGGATAGGTGGAGTTATGAACTATGATTTTTGGTTGCATCTAGCATTACTTATGTGTAAAACGGTTTTTGATTGACCATAATCACTGTCATCGTAATTGAAATAAACATGTTAAAAAATGTGTTACATAGTATTTAATTACATGGTTGGTTGGTTAACAAAAGGACAGGTTAATAAAGTTAAATATTTTATATTTACAAAGCCCCAGATGATTTAGAGACAATCAAAAAAATACCAGAAAAAAAAACAATTGTGTCCACAGCACATTCCTTTCACAAGATCTTCCCTCTCAAAGGGTTAACATAGGGATGCAAAGTCGCAATGTCCTGGAATCCCTTCAGGACCAAAGACAACAGACTTTTTGGAAGAAGACGACGACAGCATCCACCTAGGTGTAGAAATATTTTAAAAGGGCATTTATTCCAGCATGACAAAAAAAAGCTGCAACGTTTCAATACACACAGGGGTCTTTTTCAAGCATAATTCAATGTGAACAAACCAATCTATAAATAGTTGTACAAAACAGTGTGTCCACCAATGGTAATGAAATCCATCCCCTTATTAATCATCTGCAAGGTGCGCATTTTATCCATTTATTCTACCATAGGACAATTCTTATACAAGAGACATAATAAAATGTGCATTTAAACAGGAACATAACGGACTCAGGTGTCTCAGTCTGTATCACACGTCGATGGATCTTCCACTGCACATGCGCTGGCGTCCTCCACTCTCCTGCGCATGCCCAGGAGCGGACTAATTGTGCAGCTCACATTAGGGTGCATGGCAACGCCGGACAGCTGACTGCCGTGTCAATTACTCTCTGTGCTATATAGTAGGTTATCTGCAGAAGCTCAAAGAAGGAGACCCAAAGTAAAAATACTTTTTAGTTACTTTCCATAGTAATAAGGATTCTCGTCTCAGCTACAAATACGTAACTAATCTATTCATCAGGTATTATTTCTCATTCCAATATGTGCACATATATATATATATATATATATATATATATATATATATATATATATCACCATATACAGCCGTCTCTAATGTACATTATTAACAGGGCGTTATTAAATTGTGTATAATCAAAAAACACCCGACATAAACCAAATCACCAGAGTGGAAAAATGTCTTCTTGATCCCCTACTGGCAAGGAGACAGATCCCCACATTCTACATAAATAGCAGAAATGTGTTTCTCAATGAAGATTTTTAATGCCTTCTGAAATCTATTTCTACTGTCAGCCATTCCTTGGTAACTTCAGAGAGACTCTTTTCAATGTTAACAGCGTTGTTTTAGATTATCAGCATAGGACTACCTGGCCTCTCATGGTAATCTTTTTATCCATGTTAAAGGAGTTCTCCGGGACAAAAATACCTATGGCGTAATCGTTAGGATGTTTAATCGGTTGGTGTCTGACCACCAGGACCCCGTCCCCTTTATTGTTAAAGTAACCATTTACAGCTTATAAAAACATTTTTGTTCAAACATATACAATCATCATAATAATTTCATCATGCTGCATTGTTTGGGCATTAAAATAAATTATTGTCTACAGTTAATGTATATTTTGTATACTATCTGAAAATAAAAATATGTGATTGAAAAAAATAGTTTGTTTTTTTTTTGCAATAAATTCATTGAAATTGGCACATATTGTAAGGCCGGGTTTACAGGAGCGTGCGCGTTTTGCGCAAGCAAAAAACGCAGCGTTTTTATGCTCCGTATGATGCGCGGCTGCCATTATTATGACACTCCGTTTGGATGTTTGTAAACAGAAAAGCACGTGGTGCTTTTCTGTTTACATTCATAGTTTGACAGCTGTTGCGCTAATCACGCTCGTCCCACGAAAGTGTTTCCGTGTGGCATGCGTGATTTTCACGCACCCATTGACTTCAATGGGTGCGTGATGCGCGAACAACGCACAAATATAGGACATGTCGTGAGTTTTTTGCACCAGACTCACGCTGCGCAAAAATCACGCAACTGTCTGCACGGCCCCATAGACTAATATAGGTTCCTGCAACACGCGTGAAAATCACGCGCGTCGCACGGACGTATAACACGCTCATGTATATGAGCCCTAAAACAGTGTCTAGTGATTCATCAAATGTCACCATAAACATTAACTAAAAAAAAACAATGCTCCATAATAATTTCTCAAAATGTAGTTGTGTTTTTTAACCCCTTTAGGACGCAGCCTGTTTTGGCCTTGTGGCACAGCCGATTTATTCAAATCTGACATGTGTCACTTTATGTGGTAATAACTCCGGAATGCTTTTACCTATCCAAGCGATTCTGAGATTGTACTTTATGATAGTGGAAAAATTTGGTCGATAAATTCAATATTTATTTGTGAAAAACACCAAAATGTAGAGAACATTTGCAAAAATTAGCATTTTTCTAAATTTAAATGTATCTGCTTGTAAAACCGATAGTAATATCACATAAAATAGTCACTAGTTACCATTTCCCATATGTGTACTTTATATTTGCATCGTTTTTTGAGCATCCTTTTATTTTTCTAGGAAGTTACAAGGCTTAGAACTTTAGCAGCAATTTCTCACATTTTCAAAAAAAATTCAAAAGGCTATTTTTACAGGGACCAGTTCAGTTCTGAACTGGTTTTGAAGGCCTTATATATTAGAATACCCCAATAAATTACCCCATTTTAAAAACTGCACACCTCAAAGTATTCAAACAGCATTCAGAAAGTATTTTAACCCTTTAGGCGTTTCACAGGAAATAAAGCAAAGTAGAGGGGAAATTTACAAATTTCTCCTTTTTTTGCCGAAATTCATTTGTAATAAAAAAAAATTGTGTAACACAGAAGGTTTTACCAGAGAAATACAACTCAATATTTATTGCCCAGGTCCTGCAGTTTTTAGGAATATCCCACATGTGGCCCTAGTGCGGTAATGGACCGAAACACCGGCCTCAGAAGCAAAGGAGTACCTAGAGGATTTTGGGGCCTGCTTATTTTTAGAATATATTTAAGGCACCATGTCGAGTTTGAAGAGGTCTTGTGGGGCCAAAACAGTGAAAACTCCCCAAAAGTGACCCCATTTTGGAAACTAGACCCCTCAAGGAATTTAGCTAGGGGTATAGTTAGCACTTTGACCCCACAGGTATTTTGCTATATTTATTGGAGTTAGTCTGTGAAAATGAAAATCTACTTTTTTCTGAAATAACATAGACATTTTTAATATTTACAAGGCATAAAGAAGAAAATTCACCCCAAGATTTGTAAAGCATCTTCTCCCGATTATGGAAATACCCCATATGTGGTAATAAACTTCTGTTTGGACCCACGGCAGCGCTCAGAAGGGAGGGAGCGCCATTTGGATTTTGGAGCACAGATTTTGCTGGATTGATTTTCAGTGCCATGTCGCGATTACCATCCCCTGGAGGGAACAAAATAGTGGAAACCCCCCAAAAGTGACCCCATTTTGGAAACTAGACCCCTCAAGGAATTTTTCTAGGGGTTTAGTAAGCATTTATACCACAGAAGTCTTCTGCAGAATTTAGTAGATATAGGCCGTGAAAATGAATATAAACATTTTTGGCCACTAAGAAAAAGTCACCTTAAATTTGTAGCGCAATCTCTCCCGAGTACGACAATACCCCACATGTGGTAATAATTTTTGTTTTTTTATAGAACTTAATTAACCTTTGCAGGACTGATCCTTTTTTGCTTTTCCATTTTAGTTTTTCACTTCCCGCCTTCCAAACGCCATAACTTTTTTATTTTTCCATGAATTGAGCGGTCTGAGGGCTTATTTTTGGCAGGACAAGCTGTAGTTTTATTGGTACAATTTTTTGTTAGATGCAAATTTTTGATCACTTTTTATTACTTTTATTTAGAGCTTTGGTGGCCAAAAACAGTGGTTTTGGCGTTTTAAATTCTTTATTTCTTACGGCGTTCATAATGCGCTATAAATGACAATTGTACTTTATTCTGCGGGTCGGTACGATTACGGCAATACCATATGAATATAGTTTTTTTTATGATTTGCAGCGTTTGCACAATAAAATCACTTCTTTATAAAATAATTTCTTTTTTGTGTCACCATATTCTGAGAGCCGTAACTTTTTTATTTTTCAGTCAAAAAAGCTTGTTTTTTGCGGGACGGGTTGTAGTTTTTATTGGTACTATTTTCGGGTACATGCGACTTTTTGATCACTTTTTTATTCTATATTTTGGGAGGGATGGTGAGTGGTGACCAAAAAATAGTGATTCTGGCATTGTTTTTAGTTTGTTTATTTTGCGGCGTTCACCGTGCGGTAAAAATAACATTATAGTGTTATAGATTGGGTCGTTACGAATGCGGTGATACCAAATATGTGTACTGTTTTTTAACAGTTTCATTTTTTTCTTATAATAAGAGACTTATTATAGGAAAAAAAAATATTTTATCTTTACACTTTTGTAAAATATTTTTATTAACTTTTTTTTTAATTTTTTCTTTACTTTTTACACTTTCTTTTTTTACCTGCAGCTCTGATCGCTGCTAGAATACATTACACTACCTAGGTAGTGTAACGTATTCCAACTGTCAGTGTGACGTCACAGTCACTCTGACAGTAAGGGCATGCCCCCATGTGGAGGATTTCCTCCGCAACTGTCCGCATCAATGCCGCACCTAATCCGGGTTGCGGATTACGGCTGCGGATCTGCCCAAAATGTGCAGTAAATTGATGCGGACTAGCTGCTGCGGACTGCGGAAAAAGTGCTTCCCTTCTCTCTATCAGTGCAGGATAGAGAGAAGGGACAGCACTTTCCCTAGTGAAAGTAAACGAATTTCATACTTACCGGCCGTTGTCTTGGTGACGCGTCCCTCTTTCGGCATCCAGCCCTACCTCCCTGGATGACGCGGCAGTCCATGTGACCGCTGCAGCCTGTGATTGGCTGCAGCCGTCACTTAGACTGAAACGTCATCCTGGGAAGCTAGAATGGAGACAGAAGCAGGGAGTTCTCGGTAAGTATGAACTTCTATTTTTTTACAGGTTGCTGTATATTCGGATCGGTAGTCACTGTCCAGGGTGCAGAAACAGTTACTGCCGATAGCTTAACTCTTTCAGCACCCTGGACAGTGACTATTTACTGACGTCTCCTAGCAACGCTCCCGTAATTCCGGGAGCCCCATTGACTTCCTCAGTCTGGCTGTAGACCTAGAAATACATAGGTCCAGCCAGAATGAAGAAATGTCATGTCAAAAAAGCAAGACGCATCCGCAGCACACATAACATGTGCATGACAGCTGCGGACTTCATTGCGGAATTTAGAATCTCCATTGAAGTCAATGGAGAAATTCCGCCATGAGTCCGCAACCAGTCCGCCACTGCTCCGCAACAGACAGAGCATGCTGCGGACACCAAATTCCGCTCCGCAGCCTATGCTCCGCAGCGGAATTTTACGCATCGTCTAAACTAACACTTCTAAATTTAAGTGGAAGTCAATGGAGAAACGGCTCCGCTGCGGATTAACGCTGCGGAGTGTCCGCAGCGGAATTCAAGTGAAATTCCACCACGTGTGAACCCAGCCTTAGTCTACGAGGACTAGCAGAGGCTGATCCTCATAGGCTGACATACATGGTAGACCCGGGGGCCATCACAAGCATCAGCAGCCCCCACAATTGCATGGGAGCTGCTGATGTGCTACAAACCCTGTACATGCGGAGATCGCAATCGAGCCCCGCATGTAACGGGTTAATTGCCGAAATCAGCGGCAATGAGCCGCTGATCGGCAACTAGTGGAGTGTCAGCTGTCAGGAACAGCTGACCTCCCGAATCCCGATGCACACTGTCGCCGACAGTGTCACAGACACTGTCATCGACAGTGTGCATCGCGATCGGCAGTGACGTCCTGTCACTCTGACAGGAAGTCTATCAGGAGGCTGATCCTGATAGGCTTTCGTACATGGCAGACACGGAGGCCATTACTTGGACTCCGATCGCCATGCTAGCCATTTCATCGTGAGGTCTGCCGATGAGCTAGAAACCCCTGAATGCGGTGATTGCAATCAATCACCGCAATCAAGGGGTTAATTGCCGATATCAGCGGAAATAAGCCGCTGATCGGCATACAGTGGAGTGTCAGCTGTCAGGGACAGCTGGCCTCCCGGTTCCCGGTGCACACTGTCACCGACAGTGTGCAACGGGAACTTCGCAGTAACTGTACGTCCCTGTGCCTTAAGACACTGGCCGCATGGACGTACAGTTGCGTCCTCGTGCGCCTAGGGGTTAAGTAGTATTGAAAATGTAATGGAAACATAACCAACAATACCCCTTACAGGTTGTGCATATAAACATTTTAAATGACCAATCCAGTAAGTTAGCCTAATCGTGTCCACTTTGCCCAACATTACATTGGGCAAATAATTACAGTTTGAAAAATACAATTAGAAAAAATCGACCTAACCTAGTCTTGCTTATTCACTACCATTCCTTTTTGGGTGTGCTTATTATATTGAGACAGTGTTATTTACTGTACAACTTCCTTTTGGCTGTATAGAGGGACCTGAACCTTGCAGTAGACAGGACTTATTGTGATCATATTGGAGCTGTGCCATATGTATTACATGTACTGTGCTTGTGGTCATCCAGCCGGCTACCTGAGCTATGAGGAATGATACAAAGACCTTATTTACAGGTATGCAATACTAATTACATGTACACAGCTCTTGTTCTGGAGTAAAGCTTTAAAGGGCCTGTCCCATCACAAAAAAAAACAGCAATCAGCTTATTACCACGGGTCTATCACACAAGAAACAGTGACCGGTTACTTATTTCCCCTTTATAAAATACATGGATAACTCAATCTTCCAGTGCAGGAGCTACTGCATGTCAAGGATTAAGGACCCCGCTCTATGATGTACATAGGTCCTAATAGGGTATATGGACGAAGGTTGTGCAATTGGGACAACCCCTTTAAGCTAACTTCTACTATACAGAGTTGGACAATTCCAGGAACCAGGGAGCCAATGGTTCAAGAAATTTTCTGATAGTTTACACAACTATTAGATTAGAGGTTTTGGTTTCAAGAAGTATTGTAAAGTTTAGAGAAGAAAAAGTAATGTTTATATTAGTATTTTGTTTATACAACCACAATCAGCTATATTTCCCATCATATAGTGTCAGGGGAATAGAAACTGTTGGGCGTCCGGTAGCAAAATGAGAATGCTCACCCCCTTACGGTGTTGATTTGTGCAGCTTGCGGGTTTCTTTGAGAAAGGCTATGAAGGCTATAATCCCTGCAATACTACAAAAACAGAGGCAAGAGTGGGATCCAAACAGAATTACCATCAGCACTAGGAAACCATGGGCAGTAGTCAGTCCAATGGGCTTGAAGGGCCCATAGATATATGGGTAAACATGTCCTGCATGTTCTACTGTGACTCTGTTGCCAAAAGGCCCACGTACACCTGGAGCCAACCCCGGATACAATTTTGAATTACCATCTCTAGTCACTGAGTCTGGGACCTGTAATTCAGCCAGTAGTAGGACATGCCCCCTTCCTTCCATGGACTCCATAATAATGTTAGGGTTTGCCTTTGTTACATATATAGCACTGGTGTTATGCATTATTAGGAATAATATATCTTATTAAAAGTAACCTTATTTAATTCTAACTTTGCTTTAGTTTATCACTCTGTGAAACTTGGTTCTTGTTTTACAGGAAAATCGTTCAGCATGAATTTGAGAGGCAGACATATGCGTTGAGGGCAGTGTAAGTGCTTAGGAACATTTTGGACTGGTGTTTATAGTGTAGAAATGTTTCTTCCTCATCTGCTCATGTAATTTATCTGTTCCAGTTACCAAGCTGTTTTATTTCTTGTAGACTTATGAACATTATGTTGATTTGCTGCAGTTTAATTACATTATAGGTTTCAAAAGCATGGCTGTGCATATTTTATCCTGCCTTATCCTTCACTTTGCAAGCCCTTTTTTAAGTAGGTAAGCAAAAATTCTAACTTGCACGACAGAAAACAATACACAATGCTAACAACATAAGATGTTTAATCAATATATTTGTTCTTAGAAATATTTTGCTTTAGATTGGACTTTATATTGTTTTATTTTAATATTGCTCCAAAGCCATGTAAGGCACAACAGCCTCATTTGTTTCCAGATATCTACACCAAAGATAATGTGTGCACAATATTTTAACGCATTTCATTATTAGTAGAATTAGTAGTAACAGTAACAGTAGGCACTTGAGCTGAAAACTATGTTGTACAGCCGTACTGAACAGAATCACACGCAGTGCCAATGAGATTCTGAGTGTTACTGTAGGCTGCTTCCCTGGGGCACCATATTCTACCCTAGAAGCAATGCTTCTAAGAGAGAGAGCACCTCCATGATGTGACATGAGATAGAGCATGTCATATTTTTTTCTCACCCAGGTACAGTGTGCGTTTAAATAGGATATGATATTCAGGATCCTTGTGATACAGATCCTGAATACATTCATGCGTATTAGGACTAAATTTTAGATTAGAATAAAATGTAGCAGGTATAAGATTTATATTAGATTTATTTTTATGAGGGGGAATATAGTATGTGAAGATAGTATCACAAAATACGCAATACACATCAAATCACTTGTATCATCAGCATATACAGTGATATATTAAATGCAATATTGCAATCTGGTACAGCATGCCAGGGTAACGTCTCATAAAATAAACAAAAGAAAATGTGAGACATTGCTAAATAATGTTGTAAGATAAAAACGACAAGACACAGAGAGAAGAGAAGGAAGGGGGAGTAAATAGAAAGGTAGAAATGATAGTGTGTAGGAGTGTCATAGTAGCAATATTTATGGAGACAGTGCCTGCAACAAGGAGTGGAAGGCAGATGAATCCTGGAACATTAACCACCTGGTCCAAGTAGTGAAAAAAGATCAGACCTATTGTAAAATATTACCGTAAATCCCTCCATTATTTGGATGTAATCAAGCCTTAAAATGAAGGCTCCCAAAGGAGGGGAACCTTAATCCTTCCAATGGTCTGTATTAGTTTGTCTAGACGCTGATAAGAAATAATGTAGCAGGACTTTCTTAGCATTTGAGAGAGGACCGGGGATCTATGTTCACTGCAGAGAAGCCAAGAGAAATATATTTCTTTCCTGTTTGTCAGGGAAGGAGCAGAGTCTCTGCAAAAGCATGGCAGTGTAGCTAAGGAGTCTGCTTCTTGTTAGGATTGTAAATCTCTGCATCCTGTGAGTAGATATCAACACTGCACATGCCTACTCAGACTTTATCGTTTAATTTTATTATATTTTCATTGGTTTCTAAAAGAGCGCATAATGTGGATGTCTCACTACTGTGGATCCCACTTTACCTATATGCAGGGAAAGTAAGAAGGGACTATATTGTTAGCAACCAGAGGAGGAACAAGATTGATTCTGCACAGAGCACAGATTAGCAGCAGAAATAAGGGGGAAACAGGGAAGCAAAAAAAGATAAGAAAGGTATTTTTATTTGCTAGAGACACTGCAAATTACTTTCAAACAGCTATTATCACCATTTTTGGTCTTTTGGTATGAAAATGATTCATGGAATTTTTGACCAATCTTTAGTTTTCATAAATTTCTGCTAGGAAAAAAAATCTACAACATGAATTTTTGGTTGTGTTTAATTGTTACGAATTTTACGTCACTTTCAACTTTGGCCATCTGATCGCAAAATCATTTTGATAATGGATTAGGATGTTTATGGAAACATGTAAGGTAATTTTACACATGGTTATAAATGATGTCAAAGTTTTCCTAGCATTTAAACTCACGTGGTCACTTGCATATGTGCTTAGCCACCAAGTTTTGCTGCTTTTTACTTGTCATAACTATACTTGATATTGTAGGAATCTAAATAATTCACATTCGACAAAATGATAATTTCCAACATTGCAACTGCATTATTCTTTCAAATCACAAATAATTTTTAACAGACTTATTTTTAAATCTTTTGTGTGGTGTACTTATGTAGGCTTGATATGGTTGACTAGAGAACATTTATTCTGTCTCAGCTACTGAGCTCTAAATGAGAGGTAGCACGGTACAAGTTTGTAAAACGCAGGACAAGAGCTGAGTTTTCTATTTAATCTTATCTGCTACCAATATAATAAGCAATTCGATATAAATACAATTGGATCTAGTAAGTAAACAACATAAGGCCAACATTTATGTTATACATATAGCTTTAACTGATGTAAATGGATGCACAGTACCCAAAAAGGGTAAATTCCAGTTTCCCAATTTTTTTAAAAATAAAATCTGTCATTTGTCTCCTGTCTAAGGCACCTGCACATGACCGTGCCCATAATCACGGTCAGTGATTACAGGCATGGCCATCTGCTGATGGCTGCAGACAGCCACCTCCATTTGCGGGCTGTGTTCTAGTATAAAGAATGGGAGCATGGTCCATAAAAAAGCAAAAAAAAGGACATGTCAAATCTTTTACAGAGCCTTTCTACGGCTAAATATACGGGAAGGTGTCTGTCAGTCATAGAAATTAATGGGTACATAATTACGGACAAAATCTATGGTTGTGTGCATGGGCACTAAATGCCCTAACAAAGAGGGACAGATGCAGTCCATCCAGGTATTATAGGGATGGCTATTAATATGAATGGCCAGGATTTAATACTAACTTTTCCCAGCAAAATCTGCTACAGAGGAAATATATAACTGGCCGTAATGTAGGTTCCCCTTGTTACACAGTTTATCTCAGGGGGTTTCAGAAGCTAGAACCATAGATGGCTTTAATTTGTAAAGGGGTTGTCTTCATATGAGAACCCCTTTAATCCCTAGGCGCACTACGACGCAACTGTACATCCATGTGGCCAGTGTCGGCGACAGTGTGCACCGGGAACCGGGAGGCCAGCTGTCCCTGACAGCTGACACTCCACTGTATGCCGATCAGTGGCTTATTTCCGCTGATTTTGGCAATTAACCCCTTAATTGCGGTGATCGATTGCAATCACCACATTCAGGGGTTTCTAGCACATCGGCAGACCTCACAATGAAATCGTGAGGTTTGCATGCAGATGGCTAGCATGGCAATCGGAGGCCAAGTAATGGCCTCCGTGTCTGCCATGTATGGAAGCCTATCAGGACCAGCCTCCTGATAGACTTCCTGTCAGAGTGACAGGACGTCACTGCCGTTCGCGATACACACTGTCGGTGACAGTGTCTGTGACAGTGTCGGTGACAGTGTGCATCGGGAACCGGGAGGTCAGCTGTCCCTGACAGCTGACACTCCACTGTTGCCGATCAGCGGCTCATTGCCGCTGATTTCGGCAATTAACCCATTACATGCGGGGCTCGATATCGATCTACGCATGTAGGGGGTTTGTAGCACATCAGCAGCCCCCATGCAATTGTGGGGGCTGCTGATGCTTGTGATGGCACCCGGGGTCCAGACAACGGCCTCCGGGTCTGCCATGTATGCAAGCCTATGAGGATCAGCCTCTGGCTGGTCCTCGTAGACTAACTGTCAGAGTGACTAGGTAGTGTAATGTATTCTAGCAGCGATCAGAGCTGCAGGTAAAAAAAGAAAGTGTAAAAAGTAAAGAAAAAAGTAAAAAAAAAGTTAATAAAAATGTTTTACAAAAGTGTAAAAATAAAAGTTTTTTTCCCCCTATAAGTCTCTTATTATAGGGCAAAAATTGAAACCTTAAAAAAACAGTACACATATTTGGTATCACTGTGTTCGTAACGACCCAATCTATAAAACTATAATGTTATTTTTACCGCACAGTGAACGCCGCAAAAAAACAAACGAAAAACTATGTCAGAATCACTATTTTTTGGTCACCACCCCTCCCAAAATATAGAATAAACAGTGATCAAAAAGTTGCATGTACCCTAAAATATTACCAATAAAAACTACAACCAATTCCCGCAAAAAAACAAGTCCTTACACCGCTTTTTGACTGAAAAATAAAAAAGTTACGGCTCTCAGAATATGATGACAGAAAATAAATTATTTTATAAAGAAGTGATTTTATTGTGCAAACGCTGCAAAACATAAAAAAAGACATACATATGGTATCGCCGTAATCGTACCGACCCACAGAATAAAGTAAAATTTTCATTTATAGCGCATTATGAACTCCTTAAGAAATAAAGAATTTAAAACGCCCAAATCACTGTTTTTGGTCACCAAAGCTCTAAATAAAATGTAATAAAAAGTGAACAAAAAGTTGCATGTACCAAAAAATGTGACCAATAAAAACTACAGCTTGTCCTGCCAAAAATAAACCCTCACAACGCTAAATTCATGGAAAAATAAAAAAAGTTTTGGCGTTTGGAATGCGGGGAGTGGGAAAAACTAAAATGGAAAAGCAAAAAAGTATCCGTCCTGCAAAGGTTAATTAATTTCTATTACAAAAATAAATTATTACCACATGTGGGGTATTGTCATACTCGGGAGAGATTGCGTTACAAATTTAGGGTGACTTTTTCTCCTTTATTCCTTGTGAAAATGAAAAAAAATCAACATTTTAGTGGACAAAAATGTTTATATTCATTTTCACGGCCTAATTCTACTAAATTCTACAAAAAACCTGAGTGGTATAAATGCTTACTATACCCCTAGAAATTCCTTGAGGGGTGTAGTTTCCCAAATGGGGTCACTTTTGGGGTGTTTCCACTGTTTTGTTTTCTCCAGGGCGTTGCAATCGCGACATGGCACTAAAAACCAATTCAGTAAAATCTGCGCTCCAAAATCCAAATGGCGCTCCTTCCCTTCTGAGCACGGCCGTGGGTCCAAACAGCAGTTTATTACCACATATGGGGTATTTCCGTAATCTGGAGAAGATGCTTTACAAATGTTGGGGTGCATTTTCTTCTTTATTCCTTGTAAATATTACAAATTTCTTTGTTTTTTCAGAAAAAAAGTAGATTTTCATTTTCACAGACTAACTCCAATAAATATAGAAAAATACCTGTGGGGTCAAAGTGCTAACTATACACCTAGATAAATTCCTTGAGGGGTCTAGTTTCCAAAATGGGGTCACTTTTGGGGAGTTTCCACTGTTTTGGCACCACAAGACCTCTTCAAGCCTGACCTGGTACCTAAAATATAATCTAAAAATAAGCCTCCACCAAAATCCACTAGGTGCTCCTTTGCTTCTGAGGCCGGTGTTTCGGTCCATTAGGACACTAGGGCCACATGTGGGATATTCCAAAAAAACTGTAGAATCTGGGCAATAAATATTGAGTTGTGTTTCTCTGGTAAAACCTTCTGTGTTACACTATTTTTTTTATTACAAATGAATTTCGGCAAAAAAAAAGAACAATTTGTAAATTTCTCCTCTACTTTGCTTTATTTCCTGTGAAACGCCTGAAGGGTTAAGAACATTTCTGAATGCTGTTTTGAACACTTTGAGGGGTGAAGTTTTTAAAATGGGGTGATTTATTCGGGGATTCTAATATATAAGGCCCTCAAAACCACTTCAGAACTAAACTGGTCCCTGTAAAAATAAAAGGATGTTCAAAAAACGATGCAAATATAAAGTAGACATATGGGAAATGGTAACTAGTGACTATTTTGTGTGGTTTTACTATCTGTTTTACAAGCAGATACATTTAAATTTAAAAAAATTCACATTTTTTGCAAATTGTCTCTACATTTTGGTGTTTTTCACGAATAAATATTGAATTTATAGACCAAATTTTTCCACTATCATAAAGTACAATATGTCACAAGAGAAAAATCTCAGAATCGCTTGGATAGGTAAAAGCATTCTGGAGTTATATAAAGTGTCACATGTCAGATTTGAATAAATCGGCTGTGCCACAAGGCCAAAACAGGCTGCATCCTAAAGGGGTTAATATTGACGGCTTGTGATAATATTATTGAACACAATGGAAAAATCACATCCTGGTCTTTTACTCTGAATGCTATTTACATTTACATACAGCCCACCCCACCGACCAGCCAAATAGATGTGAGATTAAGCTGCAAGAAGATTTAGAAGTATAATATTAATACTAATAATTGAAACACCCCTTTTAATTAAAACAAAGTTTCATCTTTGATACATTGGGTGAAAACTTTAGTTAGTTAGTGACCTGAAAATTCTAAAGATTCCAGGTACAAAAATGTTGTCTTTAGCAAAATTGTAATCTTAAGTACAATTTTCAACAATTATGATACATTTCTCACCGCAATAGCGCTGCTTTTCTTTCTAATTTCCAAATGTCAGCTGTAACTCTACAGTACTTCGATCTAGTAAGAAAAAGAAAAGAAAAATATTTGAAGCATGGCAATGAAGCAATTTTATTGTACTACTTAAATAACAGTTAATGGTTTTATCAGAGTCCATAGTGAAGGTCTAGAAGAGGTATTGCCTATTAAAGCTAATGGTTTCAATTTTGTGCTTCCTAAAACTACAGCCCCAAAAGCTGGCAATTAGAGTGAAACTATTAAAAAGGCCATCTAGCTGAATTAAAGTGTTGTATTTCATAAAAATGTAACTATCTTTTTGTAAGACCTGTACGTGTGACCTTTGGATTGTGACTTCGACTTTTACATCCATTTTCATCATTTGCATGAAAAATAGCTTTTAAATGTGCTTTAGACAAAAGTAGTTCTGTGTTCAATTTAAGCATTGGCAATTATATTATTTTATTATTGAGGATATTGATTTACAGAAATACTTAAAGTAACAGTTCTTAAGCTTGTCCAGATAAAATTCAGGAAGGCTGAAAATGAATAGTTCTAAAATTATAAACCTGGAAAATACATCAAATGGTAATTGATCAATCCGGTTATTGTTATAATATAAAATATGAGAGGCTTCTTTACTCTGCTACTTTTGATGAACAACGATATTAAAGGGATCGTTCAGGATTCGAAAAGCATGGCTGCTTTCTTCCTAATACAGCACCACACCTGTCCATATGTTGTATGTAGTATTGGAGCCCAGCCCCAATCAATTTGATGGATCTGAGCTGCATTTCCAGACACAACCCATGGACAAGTGTGGCACTATTTTTAAAAGAATAGAAAGAAAATACATATTTTCATATTTCAGGACAAGTTTTTTTAATTACTGTAAGCTCTGCAGCTATCCTACTATGTAATTAGCTCTCAACAAGCTAACAGTGAATATACAGTTGATACTTCAGAAAGGATTTCAAAACATGTATAATTAGAAAGTAAAAGTTTGGCCCCCACCACATTGTTGACAGTGAACTGTAGTAATGCAAAAAGCTGCATAACTACTACTAAGTACTATTTTCTAACTAAAACATAACTACTTTTGCTTGAGCACCAATTAAGGGATGAAGGTCTTCTGCACAGAGGAGAGCCCACATAAGAGTATCAGATAGCAGAAAAACCCTACTTTGTTTTAAACAAAAATCCCTGCACCTGTGGGCACGTTTATTCTCCAGCCCTATAATAGCTGCTATGGCCGCTACAACTGTAGTTACGGCCATTATGACATGACCAATGTTCCATACCAAGTTAGGCTGTGAAAAATAATGTCCATTAAAAACTGATCAACTGTCAATTTTTCATGGCCATTTTGCATCAGTGTGTCTCTAAATTTTCATCCATTTCCAGTCCGTCTGTCCGTTTTTAATGGGCGTTTGACATCCGTTTTGCATCAGTTTTTCATGGGCGTTAAAAAAAAACGGAGGAATTTCATTGGTCATTTTTTTGTCCCAGCCCCCTGAAAACACCCAATGGAAGGCCACATGTTCACCTAGACACTATATACAGCCTCCCTGTATATGATGCCACACACCTCCCTGTATATGATGACACACACCTGTATATGTTGCCACATACCTCCTGTATATGATGCCACACACCTCCCTGTATATGATGCCACACAGCCTCCTTTATATGTTGCCACACACCTCCTGTACATGATGCCACACACCTCCTGTATAGGATTCCACACACCTCCCTGTATATGCCACACACCTCCTGTATATGATTCCACACACCTCACTGTATATGATGGCACACACCTCCCTGTATATGTTGCCACACACCTTCCTGTATATGATGCCACACACCTCCCTGTATATGATGCCACACACCTCCCTGTATATGATGCCACGCACCTCCCTGTATATGATGCCACACAGTCTCCCTGTATATGATGCCACACAGCCTCCCTATATATGACACACAGCCTCCCTGTATATGCCACACACCTCCCTGTATATGATGCCAAACACCTCCCTTTATATGATGCCACACAGCCTCCCTTTATATGATGCCACACAGACCCCCTGTATATGATGCTTCACAGCCTCCCTGTATATGATGCCACTCACCTCCCTCTATATGATTTCACATACCTCCCTGTATATGCCACACAACCTCCCTGTATTTGCCACACACCTCCCTGTATATGCCACACAGCCGCACTGTAGATGCCACACAGCCTCCCAGTATATGATGCCACACAGACCCCCTGTATATGATGCCACACAGCCTCCGTGTATATGATGCCACACACCTCCCTGTAGATTCCACACAGCCCCCCTGTAGATGACACACAGCCCCCCTGTAGATGCCACACAGCCCCAATGTATATGACGCCACACAGCCCGACATGAATGCCCTACATACTCACTGATGCAGCGCTGTCCTCAGGTAAGGTCCCTCGTCTTCACGGGATCTGAGGCGACGTTACGACACCTACTCACGATGCAGGGCTGTCTTCTTTTGATCTGGTCGCTAGTCTCACGGGATAAGCGAAGGCGGTGCTATTACGTCATCGCGTCGCCTTCACAGAACCCATAAGGCTAGCGACCAGACCAGAAGAAGTTGGCGCTGCATTGGTGAGTATGTGTCATCGCGCCGCCGATAGCCAGCAAGGGAACTAGTAGTTCCCTTGCAAATCCCTATGTCACAGATCCATTTTTAATGGTTGTTACATGTATTGACAGCCATTAAAAACTGATCTAATGACTTCTATGAGGGCCGTCAGGCCGTTAAAACGGCCAAAAATAGGACATGTTCTATTTTTTGTCGGCCATTATTCACGGGCCGTTAAAAACGGCCATGTGAATACACCCATAGAACATGATTGTTCTGAAAACGTTTATCACTGTCGTGTGAATAAGGCCTAAGAGTATACTATTCCGATACAGTACAATACAAGCTCTTGACTAAGGTACTATTCACACGACAGGGTCCGAGTGTCAGCCAATAATAACGTGCGTTTTGGTCAGTTTTTCTCGGCCATTTTGCATCTGTTTTGCATCCATTTTGCATCCGTTCCGTTTCCGTTCTGGGCCGTGTTTCCATTTTTAACAGCCGATTTTGACACATTTTGTATCAGTTTTTTTCCTTGTCTGTTTAAAAAATGGATGAATTTCATTTGTACATTTTTTGCCACACTCTTCCCTCTGAAGATAATGCCACACACTGCCCTCTGTAGATTTTGCCACATTCCCCCTGTAAGTAGTGCCACACAGCCCCCGTTAGGTAATGCCACACAGCCTTCCTAATAGATAGTGCCACACAGCCCACCTTGTAGGTAGTTCCACACAGCGCCCTCATAGGTAGTGCCACAAAGCCCCCCTGTATGTAGTGCCACACAGCCCCTTTGAGGGTAGTGCCACACAAACCCCCTTGTAGGTAGTGCCACACTGCCCACCATTGTAGGTAGTGCCACACAGCCCCCTGTAGGCAGTGCTACAAAGCCCCCTTTTACATAGCACCCCACATATATGGCACCCCCTACCTTCCTGTAGATAGCGCCACTGAAGGGGACCATTCCAGGAGAAGTCCCTGACTTCAATGTTCATATATGGAGAGTGAAGTCAGGAACTTCTCCTGGATCAAAATCACTGGCCACAGTGACGGGGATTCCGCTTCAGGAGTAGGGGACCACTCCAGGAGAAGTCCCCGACGTGACTGTCCATATATGGACAGTGAAGTTAGGGACTTCTCCTGGAGCGAAATCCCCGGCCACATCTTTGACAACGCTGTGGCTGGGAATTAGGGATTTCCCTCCTACAGGGAGCAAAAAAATACCCTCCTCCTCATCCTCCTCCTCACATTCACTTCACACTGTGAGAAGGAGAAGCGAGCGAGCAGCAGAAAGCTCGACCGTCACTCGGATCACATCCGAGTGACAGCTGTGCTTTACATGGCCCCATAGACTTCTATGGGAGCAGTTCGGGGAGAAGAACGGCCGAATATCGGGAAAGCTCCATTTTTTGATGGCCTGGTTTACCGGGCCGTCAAAAAAATCGGCTGTGTGAATAGCCCCATTTGGGGTCTATTGTTCCTACTGCGGCCGTGTGAAGGCCATACAAAAAACGGCCGTCACATGGCTGGGAATCCCTGTCATGTAAATAGGGCCTCAATGTTTAAATGAAGGCCAATAATGGGCACATATCTCATATAAAATAAAGGTTTGATTCCCAGTTCCTTCATTCATAAGCTTTTAAAATAACATGAGAGCATTCCATAGATTCAAATATTTGCCATCTAAAGCACCTCATTCACAAAAGGTAGAAATGGTAAAATGTGTGGGAATATTTTTAGACTCATAACAGTCTCTGCTAAACATTAAAACAATATTTCAGTAGAGCAATAATAGATGGAAGAAGAATTGTCAACAGCATGCTTTTCCCAAAATTCAGTATCTCTCTCATATTTTCACCATACAACTATACATTCTAATCTAAAGATTTACTCTATGGAAAAGATAAAGATAAAAAGAAATTGTGTAAAATATAAAAATCCTAAAAATGTGTTGCCCACTGAGGTCTGTATTTTGTACATCTTACTGTGCTATTGGGATTGTACTCCTTGGAGCATTGGGTATTTACTCCATATACTGATGTAACAATTCTTTATTAGGGATATACAGATATAAAATACATAAAAGGGAACCACATTACCCACACAAAATGGATCCCCACATTGACCTGGCCAAAACCTCACAAAAGTGCAAGCATAGTGCAGAAAAGGAGAGCCAATACATTATAGACAAGGTAAAACATGTTTCACAAGTAGCCCCCAAAGAAGATACATGTGAAACATGTGTTGGGGTTGGTTCTCCCCTAGTCCTGGTCTGTATACCTCTCTTTACTTCAAGTTTCAATCTATAGCCTTTCTTGTACCATGTACATTTTGTGCTCATGTTTTACCTTGTCTATAATGTATTGGCTCCCCTTTTCTGCACTATGCTTGCACTTTTGTGAGGTTTTGACCGGGTCAATGTGGGGATGCATTTTGTGTGGATAATGTGGTCCCCTTTTATGTATTTTATGTCTGTATATCCCTAATAAAGAATTGTTACATCAGTATATGGAGTAAATACCCAATGCTCCAAGGAGTACAATCACAATAACACAGTAAGATGTACAAAATACAGACCTCAGTGGTGGCCTCAACACCAATGCACATTTCAGCTGAACGCTTTATTGTATGGTGAAAATTTGTTAAACTAATGTATGATATAATTGACAAATTTCTCACTATTTGAAAAAATTCCCCTTGCTGACAGGAAATTAAAAACGTCATGTTTACATTCATATGATAAAAGCCTATTCTTACCTAGTCCTTCTGCCACCCAACAGTAGTTCGTTATAATATAGATATGAAAATAATAAGTCATGAATCCATCGTAAGTAAATGACGGAGGCTGGTGAATTTAGTCTGCAGAGGATTACCTCCAATCATGTACTCTCACAAACCCTCTTTTGTGAATAGCACTTTGATAAAAAAAAAAGTTTCCAGACTATGAATCTAAACAAGACCCACCCACCCACTGAGGCTTCGTTCACATCTGCGTCAGGGTCCCATTCTGACGTTCCGTCTGAGTTTTCCGTCAGAACAGGACCCTAACTGAAACAAACGGAAACCATTGGCACTGGATCCGTCATTATTGAAATCAATGGTGCTGGAAACGGAAACCATAGGTTTCCGAATGTTTCAGTCAGGGCACCATTCTGACAGAAAGCTCAGATGGAACGTCGTAACGGAGCCCTGACGCAGATGTGAACATAGCCTCACTCAAGTAGAAAAAAGGAGAGGTAATCGAAAGGCAAAGGGAGTAATTTATCTAATAGTGTTGCAAGATTTCCAGGTTGGATAAAATGGTGCAAATTGTGCCGAATTTATCAAAATGACAACAGCAACATAATAAACTTGGAGGAACGTCTCTCTTTGTCTTAATTCCTAGACTTTGGTCTCCAAGTACTCATTTAAAAGAGCTCTTCTGACAGGGGTGGCAAGCTGACTTTTAAAGTCATTGGTTTATTGTCAGTAGTGTGTGTGTGTGTGTGCATGTGTCAGTATGTAAAGGTTAGAAAGGGTACTGTGGACCAATATCAATATTAAAATAAACAAAAATCTGCTTTGATAAATGTGACCTAAAATTGCAATGCTTGGCCTCCTGCAACATCTAACCACCTAAAATGGTGGTACTCAGAAGAGTAGTCCCTGATGCCCAGTGAGTTTAAGGTCACTTGCTGATGTCTAGTGTATTAAGTTGATCAGCATTTCAATCTCTCTACCTTTAGTTATTTCTTACTTGTTTCGCCCTACCATTCTGGAGCAGAGCATTTTAGATTTTGCTCAAGGTAGATGTTTTTTCCTATGTTGAAAGTGCTTCCATGTGGCACTGTATTCTACCCCTAGGTGCAATGCTTCATGGAGGTACATAGGGACCCGTGAATGCAATATTATGGGTCTGCACAACATGAATAGGTAAGACAGCCCTGCCCATGAGGTCTAATAATAAAATACACTATATGGACAAAAGTTTTGGGACAAACTTCTTAGTCTTTGAATTTAGGTGTTTCATTCAGTCTCATTGCCACGGTAATACAAAATTGAGCACCTAGACATGCAGTCTTCCTTTACAAACAATTGTGAGAGAATTGGCCACTCTAAAGAGCTCAATGTAATAGAATGACACCGTTGCAAAAAGTCAGTTCGTGAAATTTCTTTTCTCCTAGATATTCCACGATCAACTGTGAGTGGTATTATTGCAAAGTGGAAGCGTTTAGAACCAGCAGCAACTTACCACAAAGTGGCAGACCACTGTAAAGTTACAGAACGGGGTTGTCGATTGCTGAGGTGAATAGTGTATAAGTCTCCAAAACTCTGCTGACTCAATAACTGTAGAGTTCCAAACCTCCTCTGTCATTAACATCCACACAAAAACTGTGCCCCGGGAGCTCCATGGCACGGTTTTCCATGGCTGAGCCGCAGCATACAAGTCTTACATCACCAAGCACAACACCAAGCATCGGATGGAGTGGTGTAAAGCACACCACCCCTAAACTTTGGAGCAGTGAAAACTTGTTCTGTGGGGTGACAAATCAGGCATCTCTATCTGGCAGTCTGATTGACGAGTCTGGGTTTGGCAAATGCCAGAAGAATGTTACCTGCCTGACTGCTTTGTGCCAACTGTAAAGTTTGGTGGAGGAGAGATAATGCTGTTTTTAGGGGTTAGCCTAGGTCCTTTAGTTCTAGTACAGGCAAAAATCTTAATACTTTAGCATACCAAGACATTTTGGACAATTTTATGCTTCCAACTTTGTGGGAACAGTTTGTGAAAGGCTTTTTTCTGTTCCAGCATGACTGTGCGCCAGTGTACAGAGCAAAGTCCATGGTGCACAAAGGCATGGATGGGTGAGTTTGGCGTGTAAAAATTTGAATGGCCCACACCGAGGCCTGATCTCAACCCCATCTAACACCTTTGGGATGAACTAGATAGGGAGATTGCGATCCAGGCCCTCTCATACAACATCAGTTTCTGACCTCACAAATGTTCGTCTGGATGAATGGGCAAAAATTATCACAGACACACTCCAGAATGTAGTAGAAAACTTTCCCAGAAGATTGGGAGCTGTTTTAGCTGCAAAGGTGGGACCAACTCCATATTAAACCTATGGATTATTAATAGGATGTCATAAAAGCTCCTGTAGGTGTTATGTTTAGGTGGCCAAAATAATTTTGTACTTATAGTGTATCTGGAATGGTAAGTTGCAACCAAGTTTCTCCTTGAGCTTAAAATGCAGCGTGAATAAAAACAGGTTGAAAATACTCTTTTAAGAAATATACCTGTCATGCCAGGAATTACAGAAATATAAATGCAAATCCCAGTTTAAAAAGGATGAAAATAATATGAAATTACCTTACAAGTAGAAAGAGCAAAAATGAGGCCATTAAAACTTCATTTAGGAAGATGTTTGTCAAGGATCATTTTAAAACTAGAGAATAAATTATGAATTAATTGTGATTAACTTATACATTACTTAAATTATACAGTTCGACTTGCAAATTTAAAATAAATTGTCACAGTTTGAAATGGTGATCAATTTTTTATTATTTTTAAAATCACTTTTCACCTGCCATGTGACGGCTGAAAGATTTCCATTTTCTACATTTGACATTTAAACAATAATTAATCATTTTAAACTATGTTGCAGCCTCTGCAAAATTGTAATGATCTATTATTTTAAACTGACTCTGGTAATTCTCAGTTTAAAACTTGATAGTTAAAGAATGCATAGTTGTCATTACTCAGCAAGTTTTAATTATACTATATATACTGTATATATACAGTGGGGTAACTACCGCTATAGCAGCCGTAGCGGCTGCTACGTGCCCCGCAGCATGGCCGGAGGTTCCGCTAGCAGCCGCTATGGCTGCTACAGCGCGACGCCACTGGAGGGGTTGTTCCTACAAAAGACATGCATCCACTATCCACAGGATAGGGGATACATGTGAGATCGCTGGGACGCCCAGCGATAAGGAGAACAGGGGACCGAAAGCCCCCAAAGTTCTCCATGACAAACCTTGGACTTCCGGGGTCTGTCAGCAGCTCCATAGAATTGTGCCCTGGTCACGCTTGTGCGCATGCGTGACCAGCGCTCCTTTCATTTTTATTGAACTGCGCAGACGCCGGAAGTCTGAGGTTTGTCATGGAGAACTTCGGGCGACTTTCGGTCCCCTGTTCTATTTATCGCTGCCAGCGATCACACATGTATCCCCTATCCTGCAGGCGTTACCTACAGGGGGTTTAGGGCTGTATGACGTTATCTTAAGGGGGTGTTTGGGGCTGTATGGCGTTATCTGCAGGGGGGGCTGTATGGCGTTATCTAAAGGGGGAGGGCTGTATGGAGTTATCTACAGGGGGCCTGTATAGCGTTATCTACAGGGGGGGCTGTATGGTGTTATCTTCAGAGGGTGGGCTGTCTGGCATTATCTACAGGGGGGCTGTATGGTGTTATCTGCAGGGGGGCTGTATGGCGTTATCTGCAGGGGAGGGCTGTATGGCGTTTTCAGGGGGAGGGCTGTATGGCGTTATCTACAGGGGGGCTGTATGACGTTATCTACAGGGGGGGCTGTATGATGTTATCTACAGGGGGATGTATGACGTTATCTACAGGGGGCTGTATGATGTTATCTACAGGGGGCTGTATGGTGCTATCTATAGGGGTGCTGCGTGGTGGAATATATAGGGAGGCACTATCTACAAGGGGGGGTTATGTGATACCCAGAGGAGGGGGGCCCCAGTCAAAAGTTTGCTATGGGGCCCAGTCTTTCCTAGTTACGCCCCTGTATATATATATATATATATATATATATATATATATATTTACTAATCAGCCATAACATTAAAACCACCTGCCTAATATTATGTTGATCCCCCTCGTGCTGCCATGCACGTGGACTCCACAAACCTCTGGAGATGTCCTGTGGTGTCAGGCAGCAAGCTGTTAGCAGCAGATCCTTTAAGGCCTTGTTCACATGGCGTGTATTTGACTTTTTTTTTAGACGCGTTATACGCATGAAAACGCATGCTTTAAGCTTCTCATTGACATCAATGGGAAAGCGCACTATAGTGCATATGACGCGTTGTTTTCACGTGTTTAAAAAACGGGTTGTGTGAAAAAGAAGCATCATGTCAATTTATTGGCACGTCAAATGTGCCGAAAACGCGCCTAATCCCCATAGTCAATGGGAGCCCTAATTACGTGCCAAAAACACGCACAAAACTCGTCAAAAAAAGTGGCAAAAACGCAGGTAGGCAGTATATGTCTAAGTTATATCGACATGAATATCAGGACACTAGGTTTCCCAGCAGAACATTGGAAAGAGCATCCCACTACCTCTGCCAGCTTGCCTTCTTCTTCACATAGTGCATCCTGTTGACATCTCTTCCCTAAGTAAACAAAGCACATGCACCCGGCCATCCACATGATATAAAATACAATGGGATTCATCAGACTAGACCACTTTCTTCCATTTCTGATGCTCATGTGCTTTTTTGTGAAGACAAGGGTCAGTACGGGCATTCTCTAATTGGTCTGTGGCTATGTAGGCCCAAACTCAGCAAGCTATGATGTTCTGTGTTCTGACACGTCGTCATCATAGCCAGCTTTAACAGCTCTTCTGTGAGATTGGACCAAATGGGCTATCTTTCACTTCCCAATGCGAATCAATGAACCTTTTTTGCCCATTATCCTTTTGCTGACTCACCGGTTGACATTCCTTGAACCACTCTTGGTAGGTTGTAACCATTGCATACCGGGAACACCCCACAAGACCTACAGTTTTGGTGATCCTCTGATCCAGTTCTCCAGCCATCACAATTTGGCACTTGTCAAAGTCGTACAGATCCTTATCCTTGTACCGTACGTACAGTATACAGCATTGTTATTGGCTTTTTGAGGTAGAGGCGGCAGAAGGTGGTAAAGGCTCGGATGTGTGATCTGAAGGCTAGGGCGTAAATAAAGGTTCCACATGGTTCCTCTGTCCTATGTAAGGAGACCAGTACTATAAATGCTGCCTTATAGTGGAAACTTACAGGTTCTGGATTGGGGACCAGGAATTAAAATATGCATGTGTATCTAGTATTATTGCTATAAACCTTGATGAGCCTTGTTTACCTATAATCCAGTAGCGTCTTGTACTTGTGTATGATCTCTACCTCTTTCAAAATGTATTAAGAAAGCTTAGTCAATAGATCTTTTCCAAAAGATATGCAGAAATAGCTAAGGCAATGGAAGCCAGGAATATCAAAGGAGAGAGCAACACTGGGTAATACACTTACACTAAATAAGGAAAACTAATGGCATTTATCTTCATTTGCCATTGAACTTAGCGTCTTCACATGAGATCACTTTAATGTTCTGATTGCCTCTCTAACCACCTTGTATGTCAAGCAAAGAGATCTCGGGATGGAAATCTTTAAAAGAAGAAAGAACGGAGTTCATTTTAGCATCCTGAAAAACTTCTTCAAAGCATTTCATTTCAAACAAAAAGAGAAACCCACTTTGACAAGCAGTTTCTAATTATAACTTGTACATCACTTAATTCATCAAGCAGTGACGCCGGCGACAAAAATATAGCTACAGTAAGACTTTTAAAATGTTTTCATACGTTGATCTGATGAGACACAAGATGAAATATTCAATACTTGCTCTATTTTTTCTTTACATAATTCACATATCTTGATGAAGTAAATCGTGATGCATATTTTAATAGCACCTGAATATTGCAGAACATATTATAAAATGACACCAAATGTGCAAACAAAGCACGGCATAAAGTGTAAAATCTAATTTATTGAATAATTGTCCACTGAATTAAATATAAGAGTGTATCCTGATATTTTATATGATTCTTAAAGGGATTCTCCAATTTTATGTAAATAAAGCTTAGTTATCGTTTAAAGAGAAGTTTTGTAACTTTCTCATATACTTTGTGTATGAATTCCACAACATTTTTAAGATCCCTGTTAACTGAGTGAATACAAACATTCCTGCTTAAAGGGTTGTCCACTCCTAGGAAATTGATGGCCTATCCTCAGGATAGGCCATCAATATTTGATCAGTCGGGGTCCAACTCCAGGCAACCTTGCCTATCAGCTGTTTTGAAGAGGTCACAGCACTCATACGAGCGCTGCTTAACTTTAATTTGTTTTACTGCTCACACTGTAAATTGCCGACACACTTGTAGTGGCGGTTCACAGTATTACAACCTTCTGCCAGTGAAGTGAATAGGAGATGGCTGTAATACTGTGAACCACCACTACATGTGTGTCGGCAATTCACAGTGTCAGCAGTAAAGGAAATAAAGGGTAAACAGTGCTCGTATGAGCGTTGTGACCCATTCAAAACAGCTGATCGACAGGGATGTCTGGAGTCGGACCCCGACCAATCAGTTATTGATGGCCTATCCTGAGGATAGGCCATCAATTTCTTAGGACTGGACAACCCCTTTAAAATTTAGAGGAGTAGCTAGAGGTAGGTTGCTCACTTCTGGTGTTGGTTGACACCACTTTATTGCTAACCACCTGAAACAGAGGACTAGATTTACCACCCCATCTCCTTACTATGATCCTTGGGTTAATTCTCCAAAACCTTGTTTACTAGCACTGTAGGGTCTTTGGAAACAGAATACTTACTTAATTAAAATAAACGACGCAGCCAAAATTAGTTGGTTCCCTCTCTCCAGAAGCGTTATAACAGCCTCACCCTCTGTCTTTATGGTACATGTGCCCTTGCAATGCTTCTGCAGGTGAAACTCTACATATTACATAATGCATCTAATGGAACATGTCCCATTTTTGTTTTTCTGTATATATGAAATTGGAGGCACGCAGAGCTAGAGTATGGGTCTAAAGTCTTAAAACTGAAGTTGGACATTGTTCAGAGCCATTACTAGGTTGTTTGCATAAATCCTAAGGCCGGATTCCCATGTTGCGTAAACTCTGCGGAATTTCCGCATCAGAATTGTGTGCGGAAATTCCGCAGCATTTGTAGTAGCAGCAAAGTGGATGAGAATTAGAAAATCTCATGCCCACGCTGCGGAAAAAAATGCAGACTAAACGTTAATAAATTGACCTGCTGTGCAGAATTTAATTCCACAACATGTCAATTTATGCTGCGTTGTTAATTTTCCGTTGCAAAACCCGCAACAGAAAGCCAAGTGTTGTGACTTCTGCGGTGTAATCGCGGCCTTCTGGGATGACGTTTCACCCTATGTGACTGCTGCAGCCAATCATAGGCTACAGCATCACATAGCCTGCAACGTCATCGTAGGAGGCTGGACTACACGCAGACAAGACTAAGTGGGTAAGTATGAGCGCTTTCCTCCTGCAGCTGAAATTCCATTAGAAAAACCGCACCACAATGTGCCTAAGGCTGTGTTCACACAGTGTAGTTTAGGAGCAGTTTTTCTTTATGGCTTGGCACTTATTTCTGGCTCAGAACTGCAAGATATCAAAGACTAAAGGTACGCTACATCTAAATGTAAATCTTCTGGTTAAAACAGAAATGTGAAAGCTGTACTAAAACTACACTGTGTGAAAAGGGCCCTACACGTGTGTTGTGTGTGTGTGTGTGTGTGTGTGTGTGTGTGTGTAAAGCCTTGTTCACAAAATGCACTTTAGCCAGAAGTGGATTGTAGAGAGCAGTATAAAGAAAGCATCACAATTCACTTATTTAGATTCAGTTTTAACTATTGACGTTGATAGATACAAGTTTTTACTACGTAAAGCTTTGTGCTGCAATTTAGAGCAACATAATTCCTATACTCACAAAATTCCTTATTGTATCTTTGGAATTTCTTCTTTTTTCTTAATTAACAGTCCTTAATCGGTAGGTTTTTTTTAGGAAGAAATTCTGGGTGATCATCAAGTGCGAAATATAATTTTGAACCTTCTCTTAACTTTTATATTAAATATCATACTGTTAAACCAAATATATACAGAGAACTAATCTTGTGCATAAGGCAGATATTATTTTAAATAAATTAATTTCATATTGGTTGTTTGCAAATATATTATAGGGAACTAAACAGTGTTACATGGGGAATAGCAGCATTAATGTACCTTTAAATTAAGGAGGACTAATGACTGAAAAGTATAGAGTACATCCATCCAGCCAAAGTACAGACGGTAAGCTATAAATTTTTGTCGGCTTTCCTTTTTTAATGAGGAAACTCACAGGGTGATATTATTTGTAAGTGTAGGCTGCATCATTTGTGCGCAATGATTTACAAGGTTACATATTTCTTTGCTTTTTCTCAGGACTGATTTGCATTCTGAAGACTGTTTTTCATTTAAATCTTTGTTCCGAACATTTTAATTGTTTACCACTATAAAATATATCCATTAATAGCTAATATCTTTTATGTTACTGAGTGATTTCTTTTTACTTTCCAAAATTGTTATCTATTAAGAGATTTCTCTTTAGTTTCATGCTGCAAGGCACGGCTATTAATGAGGCTGCCAGAAACACCGTCTTTTCAAGATTTATTTTTTTGTACTGAATACAAAGTCAAGAAGGAAAGTTAGTGTAGATTTTACTATGAGAGACCCCAAGATACAAATACATCAATACTTTGATGATTTATAGGAGTCTATTCTCCTAACAGACCCAACGATCATGGTTACATACAAAGTGCATAGAGCTAGAGGGTTTTGTTACAATGGTAAAGGGGAGTTATGGTGAGGGAATTAAACTTTAATGTTAGTATTCCCTAAAGCAACCAATGAGATTTCTTTGTTGCTTTTTAGACTGTGTTCACACTACCATTAGAGGTTTCATTTGCAGCCTCCATATGCAGTCCCGGAAGATTTGATGTGTAAAATAAGGCTGCATGCTGCAAATTATTACTGTAAAAGCGATGGAAACCATGGCGGAACTCAACATACCCCATTGTAGGCAATGGGGTTCATTGCGCGCCGATGGTATCCCTCATGTGACGGATTCGACTATGCTTGTGGTTTCCAGTATGGATTAAAACCACAACACAAGTGTTAACATAACCTTAAAGGGAATGTGTCGCTAGAAAAATGTATATATTTTTTTCAGTTAAACAGTTAGTATATAAATGATTACACATTGTTATAATTTTTTTAATTTTTTCACAAGTCAGGAAATATTATAAATTTAGATTCTAATTTATAACATTTCCATGTGCTGGTCACTAGAGGGAGCAGTTCCCAAAATTGCAGCATTGGCATGTGGTATAGCAACCTCATTGCTTTATGCTGCAAAATTGGAGAAGACACACTCGCTCTAGTGTGCCCAAACAATGCCCCCTCCTTTATCCTGGCTAGTGCCAGGAGAAAGGAGGGGGTCGAATGTTCAAACCTCCTACACTGTGTGCCGCCATTTTTTCAGCGAATGCACAGTGTAGGGGGATTAGATACAGTGGTAATCACACAGTATAACACGAACATACACAAACATAACTTACCTGCTCCTGCCGTCGCTGCTGCCTCCGCTCCCTCCGCTCCTAGTCCTTGCTTCTGAACATATGGACGAAAGCCGCGACCGGAAATTGTCATCTTACTGTCCGGCCGCGGCTTCCGGTCGACATGAAAATGGCGCCGGATGCCGCACTGCCGAAAAACCTTCCATTTGGACTGTGTGGGTTTTTACACAGATGGCGTATGCGATAGTGAATGGAACGGCTCCCGTTCGCATTCACTATGGGGATGTATGTGCCGTATTCCATCTCTGTATGTGTCGTTAATCAACACATACAGAGATTTTAAAAAAATGGCAGCCCCATAGAGAAGTAAAAGTCAGAAAAAAGGAGAAAGTAAAGCACAAAAACACAAATAAATAAAATAGATTTTAATAACACACTAAAATCCAAAACATATAAAAAAAAAAAAATTCGTGACACTTTCCCTTTAACCATGAAAAAAGAAAGCTGAAATCTGGTTGGCTGCTATTGACATCAGTAACACTTCTTACTTAACATGTTTTAAGACATTAGATCATTGTGATCTTGCATATGTTGAAAATAATCAATTGCTTGGAATTGCTGAATATTTCAGAGGTTAAAATAAAACCATATGAAAGTTGATTTAAAATACAAAACCCATAGATGTATCCAAAATAATGGTGCTAGCAGCAATGAGACCCAAGATTCTTGGCCTTGAGGATGCAGCATATTTTTAGATTTTTGCCTTACTGCATTCCGAGAGCCATCATTTTTTTTTCACTGTTCTATGTGAGCTCTTATTTTTTGCATTTCGGTTTTTATAATTTTTTTGTATCATTTTTCGGTACACAAAATTAGCATTTAATTTAGACTTGCTTTTGTGCAAAGCTTAAACATTTGATTCCAACACTGGTTTTTTTTTTGTGTTTTTTTTTTCTTAGTTCTCTAAGCAATTTAAATTATGCTTTCAATTTAAAGAAAGATAGTGGAAAAACTAGCACCAATATGAAGAAAAAGCAAAGCCCTTCCGCTATTATTTCCCACTAACTAAAACTACATAGAAAATCAACTATTCCTACAAGCTACATGACCAATTATCTCTTTCACAGGAATACTACCTGAATAGCACAAGTGTGTCACCTTGTCAAAACTTCTGCCTCCCCGACACATTTGCACTGGCTATTAGCCTAAAATGTTTGTTATGCATTTTTATTTGTTCTCTTTATACAAGCTTAGAAAAACTGTGAACCATATTACATAAAAAGTTACTCTGACTCTTTATTTCTACATTTCCTATCGCACTCTTCAAAAGCAAGGTTCACCCTTTATTCAACAAGTGTTTCCACCGCAACGCTTCACTTTTCAATGAGCCTTTTTGCAATGAAACATCATGGTAAAAACACATGGTGAATTAAGGCTAAATGTTGCTTTTGAAGAGTGATGTGGCTTTTCCTTTATATTTTATGTGAAGTGGGGTATTGGACCAGTCCCTGAGAACTACGAGCAACTGCTTTCTTATTTGGAAAAACTAGCACCAGAATGCAGAATATATTCCTGAAAATGAAGACAACCATTAGTTTTGTTAGTCTCTAGAAGGTCAGTGGAAAATAAGTGACATTATTGCTATCTCTGGACTGATCTAAAATTAGATAATAGCCAGAAACATGTAGTAAGATGCCATCCATCTGGCTCTAAGCTCTTATGCTACTGGTCTGTTTCCTTTTAAATTTTCTAAATTACTAAGTTACTACTTTATAAAGGCTATGTACACATTTGAATAAGTTATATATATTTATATATATATATATATATATATATATATATATATATATATATATATAGATACGTGTATCAGTGTGATTGGTGCAACTTTCTAAATACTTTTTATTAAAAAATATTTGTAACTTTTTGAGATGTAGCTGCTTTATATTCTGTATACAGAGCAGCTGTATCGTGCACTGAGAGCTGATTCCGTCAGGTGAGCGGCACTGACCGGTTCAGTGACAGCAGATCCCGGCAGGCAGGGTCCACCTGTTATCGATCACATCTAAGTTATGAACTTAGATGTGATCGATAACTCCTCGATCCTGCTGTGTTAAAAAAAACAATGTTTTCAAAGGTGTATTTAACCTTTACCAAAATGTTTGTATACAAAAATGCTTTATATTGTATTTACTATTTTGTAGTATAAGAATATCAGTGTCACCTTAATGTTGTGGGAATAGTTCTGTAATGTAAAATCTTGATACTTAGGGCTTGTCCACACATAACGGAATTGCTGCAGAAAATTTCTGCATCAATTCCACAGAAAGTAGCAGGATTTCTGCTGCCTAAAAACCGCACCATTTCCTGCGTTTTTAACTGCAGAAAATGGTGCAGATTTTGCTGCGTTTTTCTCAATGCTGTGAGATGGTGACAAATGCAGCAATTCAGTCTACTTTCCGCAGCAGGAATTGACATGCTGCAGTACAAAAAATATGCACCGCAGGTCAATATCTGGTCGGAAATTTTACGCAGCGTGTGGCTGAGATTTGTTAAATCTCACCCACTTTGCTGCTACTATATTCTGCTGCGTATTTTCCGACCACAATTACGCAATTACGATACATGTGGATGAGCCCCTTTGAAGATGGAGAGCAATCACACAAATGATTCAATCCAAAATTATAATATTCTTCTGATAAGACCTAAGTTTGTTTCTCATATCTGCCAGTTCATTGCTATTCTTTTTCCAGTGCCGTAGGTTTTATACAATTTGTGTTCAGGATGAAATTAGAATGTTTTGATTTCCAAAATTCTAATAAACATGAAATAATTGACATATTTTCAGAGTTAGCTACTTTTAAAAAGTTAATTTAAATGTTACAGCACTAAGTCAGTAGGGACATTTATTACAATTTAATAATTATATGCTGATTTCACTCCCATATAGCTGAGTTTATATGTCTTGTGAAATATATATTAGGCCGGGTTCACACAGAGTTTTTTGCAGGCGGAAATTCTGCCTCAAAATTCCGTTTGGAAGTTTGAGGCAGATTTTCCTCTGCCTGCACGCCGATTTTCGCTGCGTTTTTCGCCCACGGCCATTGAGCGCCGCGGGCGTAAAGCTCAGCAAAATACGCTTTCTCTGCCTCCCAATGATGTCAATGGGAGGTCAGAGGCGTAAACGTCCGAAGATAGGGCATGTCCTTTCTTTCTCCCGCAAGACGGTTTTACCGCTCGTGGGAAAAAGATGCCTCCGCCTCCCATTGAAATCAAGGGAGGCATTTTCGGCCATTTTTTGACGAGTTTTGCGGCGCGGTTTCCGCATAAAAAAAACTCGTAAAAAAAACTCAGTGTGAACATACCCTAACCGGAAAATATTTGATTTGAAAGCCTTGTATTAGAAGAGAAATGCTACCATTTTGCTTAAATTTATGTCTAATTTACAAAACATAGCGTAATTAACGTTTTAAATCGCATATATATTTATTTTATTTTATATTTTTTATTATTTTTTTTATCCATATTTCATAATTATTTTCCACGGTAAGTTGAAATTGGTCACAACTGCCAAAGAAGTAGTTTTTTCCCCTTTCTAAGGGAAATTTCCATTTTGTTTTCCTTTGTACAGTATCTACTCTTAGTAACTATGCAAATGTACACCTCAAAACGATATAATGTAACATCTACACTGTTTGAATTACTGTTTAATTACTGTTTTACTGTTTGATTTACTTATGTATTACATCATGTCTGGTTTATACTTTCTTTTAAACACATTTTCGGTGTTATGCTACTATTGATATTTAATCTTGATACGATAAATGTTTTTAACTGTTGGTTGTCAAAGTAGTATTCCCATTTTAGAATATATATGGCATATTACTAGTATATGCTATAACATTACGATTGGTGGGGGTCCAACCTCTGGGATCTCGTGAATATAGGGAACAATGTCACTTTCTTGGGTGGCAGGAGAGCCGCTATGCAAGGTAACTCTGTAGAGGAGCCACATTTTTTTATCTAGTACTACAGCACCTCTATTCCAAAGATCAGTGTGGGTCACAGCAGTCGGACCCAGATTGATCAGAATGGGATAGTATGTCCTAGGGTTATGCTATCATTTACTATAGTGGGAAAAGCCATTTAAGCATTCCGTAAAATTTTTCACATATATAAGTTAACAAAATTTGTGATTATACTTTACATATCTATGTTTTTGTGGAACTATGTTGTTTTAATTTTAAAAAAAAGTCAACATTTATATATATGCACTGATCAGCTAGCTATAACATTAAAACCACTGACAGGTGAAGTGAATAACATTGATTATCACGTTAGGCCTCTTACAATTGTGTTTGATTGGGTGCAGATTTCTAGCGAAGAGTCCCTGCTCCCTCAGGCCTCTGTGCAGTCAACTTTCTGGGATGATGTCTCTTTGTTTAAAGCGACCTGGTCTTAGTGGTCAGTATAAGGCTCCACTTAGGGCATGACCACACATGGCGGAATTCCTCCGCAACTGTCCGCATCAATGCCGCACCTAATCCGGGTTGCGGATTACGGCTGCGGATCTGCACAAAATGTGCAGAAAATTGATGCGGACTAGCTGCTGCGGACTGCGGGAAAAGTGCTTCCCTTCTCCCTATCAGTGCAGGATAGAGAGAAGGGACAGCACTTTCCCTAGTGAAAGTAAAAGAAATTCATACTTACCGCCCGTTGTCTTTATGACGCGTCCCTCCTTCGGCATCCAGCCCGACCTCCCTGGATGACGCGCCAGTCCATGTGACCGCTGCAGCCTGTGCTTGGCCTGTGATTGGCTGCAGCCGTCACTTACACTGAAACGTCATCCTGGGAGGCCGGACTGGAGACAGAAACAGGGAGTTCTCGGTAAGTACGAACTTCATTTTTTTTTACAGATACATGTATATTGGGATCGGTAGTCACTGTCCCGGGTGCAGAAACAGTTACTGCCGATCGCTTAACTCTTTCAGCACCCTGGACAGTGACTATTTACAGACGTCTCCTAGCAACGCTCCCGTCATTACGGGAGCCCCATTGACTTCCTCAGTCTGGCTGTAGACCTAGAAATACATAGGTCCAGCCAGAATGAAGAAATGTCAAGTAAAAAAAGCAAGACGCATCCGCAGCACACATGACATGTGCATGACAGCTGCGGACTTCATTGCGGAACTTTGAATCTCCATTGAAGTCAATGGAGAAATTCCGCCATGAGTCCGCCACTGCTCCGCAACAGACAGAGCATGCTGCGGACACCAAATTCCGCTCCGCAGCCTATGCTCCGCAGCGGAATTGTACGCATCGTGTAAACGAACACTGCTAAATTAAAGTGAAAGTCAATGTAGAAACGGCTCCGCTGCGGATTAACGCTGCGGAGTGTCCGCAGCGGAATTTAAGTGCAATTCCGCCATGTGTGAACCCGCCCTTACTAGGGGAGGTTATAGTTACTATATTTCCTTAATACTAACAATTTTCTTGGAGGCCTTCCCTTTTCCTACCTTTTTTTCTTCCTTTTCTTCCTTTTTCCCCTTTCCTCCTACCTTCTTATGTCCCTCTCTTTTGTGTTATGGTTGTTTTATTTCTCCCCATTTTTCCCACCTGGTTATTGTATATTGGTTTTGGTAATTCCAGATGCTAATCAATGGTCCAGTGGGCGCCCTGTCAGAGATATTTAAAGCCATGTACTAACTCTGTACTTGGCATTACCTATTTGACTGGATATTCTGGCAATATGATTTTTGTTGTATTGTTCTTATTTTTATTTTTGAAAATTTAAAATAAAAAAATAATAAAAAAGGATGGTGCATGTTAGATTTCTTATTCTCATTTACCTCTGTCCATTTAAAAAAATGTTTATGGTGCAGTCAGAAGTAATATCTTTCCCCAAGAGATAAGTGCTGTCAGTGGTGACGAATAGTGGATTATCTCCTTCTCTTTATTGAATAAAACATGCATATACAAGCAGACTATTTGAGTTTGCATGTTTTTTGGGGACTTGGGAAAGATGGCTGTCTAATGTGTTAGTGCAGCATTAGAACCAAGCTGATTGTCCCTCTTCTAATCTATACAATCATCTAAACCTCTATATTTTTGAAGATTGGGAAGTTCACATGGTCATCTAATGTGATGGAATGATAAGTATGTCACACCAACCATAATATCATAACCATCCTTGCAGCAACTTGTGCTTCCTGGAGTTGATTTCACTGTCTTGCAAACAACAACTAGCAGATACATTACTACAATTTGCTATTATCCTTGAGGGAGGGTAAGAATTATACTGTGCTGATGTTTTAATGCTGGGCCATCCTTTCTATCCTAATAAGAACATGTAGCGTTCTCATTTATAATATAGAGGGAGGCATAATTTACCTTCTGCTTCAAGATAGTGTTCTCAATTAACCATTTTTACCCCAAAATTAATCCTTTAATTCTCCTGTGCATATTTATGTCCAATGTGTGTATATTGTGGTAAGTTATGATGTTACTATAATGAAAACTTTAAAACAAAGCATGTGTACATGGATGCTATTCAAACAAGTACAGAATATTTTTAAGGCACAAAAGTAGATAGGGTCAAGGTAGAACAGACTAAAATTGGTGGCCGGAGTAATTATGTTATTTTGACGTAATGTACATTCTGCCTAACAGGAAGGTCTTAATGCCTTACCACCTGACGCCCAAGCAAAATGCGTAAGTATTACGCAGACTATCTAAAATTGGTGGGTGTCGATTCAGAGAGGTGTGCACTATATTTGGGATAGGGGCTTTTAAAAAAAAAATTCTCATCTTATTTATTTCTTTTAGTGTTTCCTTACATTTTACTGTATTAATTAATTATTTATTTATCTATTTTTACTATGGGGCCACAAGTAAGCAGGGAACACATTATCTGTGTGTTCCCTGCTCAACCCATAAACAGGTCACTGATAACAGTGATCTGATGGTAACAGCCCATAGATTGCTGTTGTCAGTGATATTTATATACAGGCATGCATCTTCTCTACATGCTTTCAAGCACTCTCTGTACAGAGAATCCCTGTGTTATTAATACTGACATCACAGAGTTTACAGTGCTCAGCACGTGTTCAGGGGTTGTTTGTGACAGGGATATGACTATTTTTAGTTTTCTATCACAGTACAGGATTGGGCTGTCATTGTCACAGTCCGATCTTGCCAATGGAACTCTGTGCAGGAACGCACAGTGGCAGTTAATTCATGTGGCGCGGGCAGATATGGGTTAATAACTTCATTGTGTTTGAGGCTTCATTCACACGAGCATGACCGATTTGCGTGAGCAAGAAAGGGACCCTATTTCCTGCATTTCATGTCCGCGTGCCGTCAGTGTGCTTTCCGTTCCGCATCAGTGTGCTTTGCGTGTGACATCTGTTTTTCACGTTTGTGTTTCTCCTTGGCAAGCACTTTAAAAAAAATGTCTCTGCATTTTTTAGCTACTGATGCGTGAAACACGGACAGCACACGGATGTCGTCCGTGTGCTGTCCATGTTTTTCACACATCCAGACTTCAATAGGCGACAATGTCTCCAAAAATCGACCAATATAGGACATGCAGTGAGTTTCTCGTAACGGACACTTGCTGTGTGAAAAATCACGCATGTCTGAATAGCCCTATTGATTTGCATGGGCTCGTATGCTATCTGTTATTTCAACGGGCAGCACACGGACGCGGAACGCGCTCGTCCAAATGAGCCCTTACTCTGTCATTGATGTTGATATCATTCATTGCAAATCCTAAGTTCATTTAGGTCAAAGTAACACAGGGTACAATGCTTCCGAAAATACTTGTAAGTGATAAAATAGTGTATGGCTCTTAAGCATTGCGGGCATTCTATGGTTCCCACATCTCTCAGTCTTCACTAGCATAGAGATAAATACATTTTAAGCTCTATCTGGGATAAGAGCCAAAATGTTGTATACTGCATATAATAGGCTGAACTCCCTGATCAGAAGTCACTCACTCTTCAGCAGGGGGTGAAAACTTGCTAGTCTTGTATTATGTATGAGGGAAAGATGTTACATAATCTAGTGAGAGTCACACTCCTAAATCTATATATATAAAAAAACACATTGCCATGGATGTTTGGTCAATGTTGTAATGTCAATGTATTATGAACTGTATTGGAAAATTATACAAATTGTATTCTAATAAGTTCTTATATAGATGTTAGTTATTAAAGCATAAGTTTATTCAAAGCAGGGATCTACTGTTTTTTGCAAGGTCCCTGCAGTAAAGGGATACATTTGTGTAATAGCAGTTTTACATGGTATGTAAAGTTGTATTTTTACCCCAAATCTCTACAAAGCCACCATTTTCTTATGGTAAAACACTAGTTGCTTCAGGGCAAGAACAGCTATAGAAGCTCTTCAGTGTAAGGTTCATGCAGCATGAATTATAGCTTTAAAGGGGTTAACCCAATATTATTATTTTTTTACAGAATCCCCTGTGCCCTCCTAAGTATCTGAAACATATTTGGGCAGATTTACTAACACTATCCTAATATCAGGCAGCTTAGAATTAGACTAGATGCGCCAAATTTTTCACAGTGGCTCCTGATGGATAATAAATTTGGCCCATCTTTAAACACTGCTGTCTGACTTTATATCACCGATTGGTTGGCTTACTTTAGACCAACTGTTTTTGCGCCAAAATTTTGGTGTAATTTGGTACATCTTAAGCCACGTTCTGTCCCACTAAGCCATGCCTATTTCTTTCAAGCCCAGCGACGCCTATGGAAAGCCAAATAGCTGCAGCTATGAGGCAAGCTCTGTGGTGTACATTGCGCATGCTCACCCTGTGCAGTAAGGACAGCAAAACTGCACATGTGCTTTCTCACTGCACAGAGCGAGAAAGTAAACTCATATAGTAAAATAGTTGATAGAGTTTGCACCTGCTCATCCTGAAACAAAAACTACAGGAGGAAGGAAGTCCAGGTTCAAACAAACAAATATGTTGAGTTATTTTTATAGTTTAAAGGGAGATTTTTACATGTTTTCCCGGCTTTTATTGTCCAAGAAAAAATCCTCTCACTTTGCTACAAAATTTTAATCTACTATCCAATAGGTGCTCTGAATCTCCAAAATCAGCTTGCTTTAGATTGTTGAACCTGGAAAATGAATAACGAGTATTCCTTATCATCAGAACAGCCTGAATTCTGCATGGCATAAATTTAACAAGATGCTGAAAACATCCCTTAAAGCGAACCTAACTTTTCAGATGACTTTCAAAGTTAGCTGTCATATGTGTGTACATTAGCTATAACACTATTTTTGGCCCTTATATGTCTTGTATTCTCCATTTTTTAGCACTTTCCCCCTCTTCAGGTTCTATCATTAATTCACAGCTGCCTCTGAGCTAGCGACTAACTCCTATGATGTCTTCTAAACACAGCACACATAGAAGAAGAAAATCCTGTTCTCCTATCTCTATCACATATGTGGAGAAGCCTCAGTAGCATGGAGGAAATTATACAGCAGTAATGAGCAGTATAACTGAGAATCCAGCACTGGGTAAGTAAGACATTAACACTTACCAGGAAGCAGCAGCCCGTCAGTGTGTCTTTCTCACTCTGCTCCTGCTCCCCCCTCTTAAAAGATTTCTATGGGCATCATGTCTGTGTCACCTCTCTCTGCTCCTGCTCCCTCTTTCTGCTCCACCCTCTCCTCTCCCTAAACTTCTATGGGCAGTCTGTCTGTCTCTTCTCCTGATCCCTCCTCCTTCTCACCCCTTCCTTCTCAATAGCCTTTTTGGCAGGCAGTGTAGAGACGCCCCCCCCCCACTTCCTGTAGTTCGTCTCCCCTGCTATGTAACTAGGGACAGATTTTGCTTGACAACAGGGGGTGGACAGCAGCTTATAGAAATGGAGACACCTAGTGGCTTTAACTTCACATAGAATTGGCATTGATAAAAAATCCTGAATTTTAACAATAACTAAATTACAAAGTTGATCTATATCAGGTATACTATTAGATTAGCATAAAATGTGAAAATTTAGTGTCCGTTTAAAGATTAAGCAGTTTAGATTAATTGGCTACACATTAATGAATTTCTCATTCTACCCTATGTTAAAACTGCTCTATTGAATCTAGTGACTATACAGGCTATAGTATTACACTGAACTCATTTTTATTTTTGTGGAACCAGTTTTAGTTGATGCTTTGTTATATAACATATAACACCAATGCACCACCACCTCCAGCTAAAGCCACTAACACAAGTCAGGACTGATCTATGGATCTATATGTTTTATGTCAAATTCTGTCAAGATCTATCAAGATTTGTCAAACCAGTCAATATATTTTCATTCGTAGACTGCTTCTTTTTAATAAACCTGGTTCTCTACCACATCAGCTTTTAGTTTGTGACCTTAGTAACAAGAGTTGGACCTGATGTGGTCTTTTGCTGCTGTATCCCATCCACTTGAAAGTGTGTCTTGCTGTGCATTTATGGATATTCTTCTACATACCACTGCTGTATTACAAGGTTATGAGTTAATCTAGTTTGTAGCACTGTAGCCTTTCCCCTCTGACTTCTCTCATTGACAATGTGTTTTTACCCTCAGAACTGACAATCATTGGATGTTTTGGTTTTGCATACCATTCTTTATATATGTATTCTCTGATCTTGGATTGCGCAAGGAATCTGAAATGTGCAGTAGGGATGCTATACAATGCTAATGCATACAGCCATACAGAAGGTCTATTATTTTTCACTCTACTATTATTTTATCCTTCTAAACGGTTCAATGGTTTACTGAAAATCCTACTTGTATTCTGTTCACCTGGTGTTGTAGCCCATTCATGCCATGGTCTCACAAGCTATGCAGGATTAAGTGACTTTAGGTAACATGTAGTTGTTTTTTTAGTGGGCTGACATAGCTGTAGCTTATTCTAATAAGTAATTTTCACTCCAAAACTGTCTATTAGATGTTTTCTACTCTTGAAATGTGGTCATTTTGGTGATACCAAAACCTACATGCTCAGTACCTGTAGTCATAGCACATTTCAAACAGATCCAATCAGATTTGAAAGGGAAATCGGGAGCAATTGGCAAATGTTTTGTTAAAACATGTGATTTATAGCACAAGATACAGTCCATGATTTGAAAATGTAATCAAGATAATATAACTATTTTGTGATATGGGATTTGGCTGTGATAACCTGCCATTACATGTAGCAAACATTGTCTTTCAGCTATACTGTTTTTACATAAAGCTAAGAAGAGTTATCTCTTAAATGGTCATTAACTTTTCTACAATCGTTGCATAAATCAAAAGTACAAGCAAATATAATAAACTTTGTAATATATATTTTTAGAGAAAAATAGCACTTTCTCCACTTATCAGGCTTCTTTCCGCACCTCACTCCTCTGTTTTAATTGTTCACTCTCTCTGAATTTACTGCTAAATCTGTTTTGAGGAATGAAACCGATTCTCAACTCACTGAAGGATCAGCTTACTGCTGCCCATAAAAGCCTCTGAAGAGGGGAGGGGGTAGAAGAAATAGGAGCAGTGTGAGAGAGAGAGAGAGGCAGAGAGACAGCTTCTGATAAGTGTTCTATCTCATCCCAGTGCTAGATTCACTTCTACTAGCACAGGAGGGGTACATAAAAAGCTACTGTATGAGAGGAATTATGAATTTTAGTTAGGAATCACTATATAAATACATACAAGAAAATCCCTAAAAATTATTCACTTTAAGGGCAGGAACACACACGGTGTAAACACTGCAGATTTTCTGCAACGGATTCATTGCGGAAAATCCGCAGCGCATTACAGTAGTAGCAGCATGGGTGAGATTACTACAAATCTACAAATCTCGTCCCCACACAGTGGTAAAAAGCAGCCAAAAAACGCACATAAATGGACCTGCGTGCAGTTTCGTGAGCCGCAGCATGTCAGTTAATGCTGCGGAATCACTGCTCTTTGGGTGCTTAAACCTGCAACAAAGTAGTGTATGTTGCGACATTTGCAGTTTAATCGCAGCTATTACGCAAGAATCGCAAGTAAGAAAAAAAAAGTTATACTTACCCAGAAATCCTTTCTTCTTCTTCAGTCCGGCCTCCTGGAATGATGTTTCATAGCATGTGACCACTGCAGCCAATCACAGGCTGCAGCGACCACATGGCCTGCAACATCATCCAAGGAGGCCGGATTACGCACAGAAGAAAGGGAAGTTTAACAATTTTTTTTTTCTCCGGCGCTGCTTTCTGCAGCGGAAATTACACCCGAATAAACACACCACAATGTACAGTAGTATGGATTTTCATACGGCATTCCCTGCAGTGTTCAGGGCGGATATGCTGTGCAGCTTGACGCAGTGTATCCGCCCTGAACACACCTTGTGTGTTCCTACCCAAAGGTCAGACGGCCTTACCCTAAGGCCCATGGGTCAGATACGCTGCGTAAAAATCATTCAGAGCGTCTGGCCTGGAACCTGCAGTACATTTCGCCTGAAAAATCGCACCACACCGTGGTGTGGCTTTTCAAACGGAATTTCCGCTGCGGAAGAAAGCCATTGATACTTACCCCTTCGGTCTTCTCTGTGCGTAGTCTGGCCTCCTATGATGACGTTGCAGGCCATGTGACGCTACAGCCTATGATTGGCTGCAGCGGTCTCATGGGATGAAACATCATCCCAGGAGGCTGGACTGCAGGAGGAAGGATGGCATTCTGCGTAAGTATGTTTTTTATATTTTCCGGAGTTGCACTTTATGCGGCGGAATTGCTGTGATCACGTCGTAAAAGTCGCAACACTTGGCTTTCTGTTGTGGGTTTTGCATCCCCATTGAATTCAATAGGGTAAACCCGCAATAGAAAATCAACAAAAGCAGCATAAATTGACAGGCTGCGGAATTAAATTCCGCACCACAGATCAATTAATTAACGTTTATGCTGCAGGTTTTTTCCTGCAGCGTAGGCATGAGTTTTCAAAATCTCATCCACTTTGCTGCTACTGTAAATGCTGCAGAATTTCCACAAAGAATTCTGTTCTGGAAATTCTGCAGTGTTTACGCTACGTGGGAACTAGGTCTTAGGCCATGTTCAGACAAGGCGGAATTGCTGTTGAATTCCGCTGTGGACAGTGCGCAGTGGAATTCTGCGGCAGCCGTTTTTTACATTTGTTTCTATGCATTTTTAGGAAACTTAGTTCAGACGTTGTGGAAAATAACTGTGCAGAATTTAGGCTGCGGTGCAGAATTTTCCCTCCGCAGCATGCTCATTATGTTGCGGAGAAGAAGCGGAATTTCACTGCAGATCTCAGCATTTGCATTGCAAAGGCTGAAGTCTGCTGTGATATCCGCAACGTCTGAATTACCTGTCAAACATGAAAATGTTGCTGCAAATTTGCAAGGAATCTGCAGCAACATTTTCAGCTGAAAAAATCTGCAACGTCTGAATATGGACTTTGTTGCAGAACATGAATGGAACTTAAAGAAATCAATGCACCTGCTTATTTAGATAAATGGAACTGATTTTCAGTCGCAGAAATCTCTGCAACAAAATCACCCGTGTGTGAATCCACCCTGAAAATGTCCCAAATGACACATACAGCTTGTAATTTAAGTGACTATTTATGGATAAAACCATTGTGAGTGAAAACCTTACCATAACTAACACATAGCTGAAAATGTGATTTGACACATATCCAACTGAACCATTAGTAAAATGGTCATGTCTGCTATAAAGACATCAAGGAAAATTCCCTTGTGAAGCGTCCTACAGCACTGTCTACATCGCATTGACCTTGTAAGACCTAATGTCTACTTTTTACAGACAAAAATCACTACAGGACTTAAATAGTCCCCCTATAGATTATACATGACTGAATATGAAAGTAATGGCACTGGAAATAGTAACAACAATAATAATAATAATAATAATAATAATAATAATAATAATATAGAAGAGAAGGGAACAATGTTTATTTGAAGGAAATGAAAGCTGAAAATATTTATATACTCATAGTGAACAATATTGCACTTTTTTGCATCATATTGTAATTTTTAGGTCGGCTTCACATATTGTGGATTTGCGTATTCCCCACCGTAATACCGCAGCAATTTACAGTAAGATATAGATGGATGGGGTTTTCAAAACCCAATTTACATGAAAAATTCCACAAGGAAATCAGAGCATGCTGCAGAAACGCCATGGATTTTCACTGCGTATTTCACAGTTTACAATGCATAAGATGAAAATTGCAGCAAATCCGCAATAAAATTCACATCTAACACACTCTTAGAAACCTCCAATAAAATTTCAGGAAGGCAATGTTTTTGGAACATGAAAAGAAAACCTAGTAGCCACAGGAAACTCATGCAAAGAGACGAACAATACAAACACGTAGATGTTTCCCTCTTTAGATCCAAACCCGCAGGAGTGCTATACACTGACAATACTACAAACTATGCTAGTAGTTCTGATCATAGGCTGGGATGGTGGAGGCGTTGCAAATTAGTCCAAATATCAGAGGGTTGTAGGAGATAGTCATGTCCTGTAGCCTCTCTCAGCTGCTCAGCCACCATCTTTAAGGGCATGTTCAGACGTGGCGTAATTTTTCCGCTGCAAATGTTGGTGCAGATTTGGGGCAATTACGCAACAAATCTGCACCAACATTTGAATATTTGACAGGTAATTCAGACGTTGCAGAAAACACAGCGGACTTGCCACAGATTTCAGTTTTTGCATTGCAAAGGCTGAAATCTGCAGTGAAATTCCGCTTCTTCTCCGCAACAGACAGTGCATGCTGTGGACGGAAAATACCTCACCACAGCCCATGCTGAGTTTTCCGCAACGTCTGATCTAACATGCCTAAAAATGTATTGAAACAAATGTAAAAAACGGCAACTGGACAATTCCACTGCGGACTGTCCGCAACGTAATTCCACAGAAATTCTGCCACGTCTGAACGTGCCCTCATATGGCTGTCGTGCTGGTTATTTAGCTCTTTTTATTCAGTAATGCCAGCCCTACCAATTTCAATTGTATATTCTGATCATATCACATATTGTATATCACAACTGCTATCTCCATGCGACAACACAGGGGGATAACATTAACATCTAATTCAGCAACTACTGCAGAGAAAGACAAATTGCTTAAGTAAACATTCTGATTTTAAAATGTCAACACACAGTTTTTGATCATGTTACAAATCCTAATAGTCTACGTTCCCTGCATACTGATCAACTCAATTGATAGATTTTAATTCCCTTGTGTAAAATGTAAATGACTTACATTATTTACTGCAAATTCCAGTGGACATTTTACCTGGTATTGTATTTCACTTTAGTGAAAATAGAGTTACCAATGAGCCATTACTTTCATCACTTGAAATTCACATTATATCACCTCTCCTAATTTGGATTTCATTGCTAAAATGTATCAAATTGAATTAATCTCATCCTTCAGTGTATCAGATTCATCATTCTAAACCTATGATGAAATGAAATGCCAAGTCATACACATAAATCTGATTAATACAGATAATGTTTTGGAAACATTTTGTTAACACTTTATGATTAAGCCTGACAACAAATTAATATTTTTCCACTGCTTATACAAGTAGCATATATTGTAGAATAGTTTTTTTATTCAGTGCTCAGTTATGTATTATATTGTGTTCTTTACTTAACAACATGAGATATTAGTGATTACTGTATTGCTTGATTCTCCCTTGATTTTAAAGTGGACCTGTCAGCTGTTTAATGCTGGAGCATCTTTGGCGATGGATGCCACTGTATGCCTAAATAGTGTCATCCATCGGCGGCATACTTTGGCGAATATTCCCAACGTTTACCTCTGACATACACTGCAAACTATGCCTTTTGAATAGACATGTGCTCTTTGTATGTTATGTGTTGTATGTGTTTTGTGTATTTTGTGTGTGTCAAGTTCTCTGTTGAAAAAAATCAATTTTCAGAGATGGTAGAATTAATTCAGCAAGTATAAGATAGATAAGCAGTGAATCACAATGATTCACAATTTTGAGGATCAAATGGTGAAGATAAAAAAGTTCTCTAGTTTTTAGAGATATAGAATTTATTTTCCAGGTTACAGAATTCATAGGGATCCAAGTTTTGGTGAAGGGACTTCATAAAGACTTACTCATGCCATACTATTCACTACTAGGCAGTGGAAAGCTTTTATTTGTCGGTCAAGACATTGCTTGTACTGATACAGTAATGGATCTAGATCTAGGTTTAAGTTGCCAATTTAAAAGGCCATCAGAGAAAAGTAATTAACCTACAGGTAGTATTGAAGGTTTGCTCTCTGTTCATGGCCTATGAGATTTAGGGCTTGAAGCTAATCTCTTCTGACCCTAGAACCGTGATGCGGAAAACATTTGTAGGGCTGTTCATATCAATGCAAGAGCAGCTAACAACTTGTGATGCTCTCATTGTTGTGTATAAATGTGTATTTACGTCAAAAATAAAGACTACATCCTTCAGTTGAAGAAATACGACATTCATTTCATGCTTCCCTGAACTTTTACATCTGTCAGTGAGGTCTCCACAAGTGTTATAATTTTTCTTCTTGTGTTTTGGAAATTGTGTTCCAGAAGAGATGAATACATTTTTCAAGACATATGAGGTTGTGACAAGGGTGATCTACAAGTAACACTTGTCATGGAATATGTTCTACTTGCTCGAGAGCAAGCCTCGTACATAAAATGTAACATAAGTCTTGGTGTCTCATTTCACATAAGCTCAGTAAGCCGTAGATCTCAAATGATGCTGGATGTTAGCTCGCCATGTTAAATCTTTAATGCTATTGATGTGTAAGTTTATTTGGTTGATGTAATAGACACAGTAATGATAGCGATCCTCTTGTACATTAACAATGTAAACAGTTCTTTAATAGCATAGGTCATTGTGACAGTCATCAATGCTTTCTAATTATTGTTACAGAGAGACCATGATAAGAGATCTTAGGGTGACATCAAAGAGATGTTTGAACCATAAGGATAATTATAGCCATCAGCCATTATAGAAAGGATAATCAATAAAAAAAAAAAAAAAGGTAATAAAATAACCAATAATTGACAATAAGAAAGAAATGGCCTATTAGGGTATGTTCACACGCATTAATTACGGAAATTCGGGCATTTTGCCCTGAATTACGTCCGAAAATAGCGCCTCAATAGCGTTGACAAACATCTGCCCATTGAAAGCAATGGGCAGACGTTTGTCTGTTCACTCGAGGCGTATATTTACGCGCCGCTGTCAAATGACGGCGCGTAAATAGACGCCCGCGTCAAAGAAGTGACCTGTCACTTCTTTGGGCGTAATTGGAGCCGTTATTCATTGACTCCAATGAATAGAAGCGCGAATTACGTCCGTAATGGACGCGGCGTTCAAGCGCCTGCACATGCCGTTACGGCTGAAATTACGGGCATGTTTTCAGGCGGAAACATCCCCGTAATTTCAGCCGTTACGGACGCTGTCGTGTGAACATACCCTTACTGTGTTTAGATATATACATTCTTAGAAAGGTGACTTTTCTTTCAATGATTAATTTCCTAGAAACCTTTAGTATATCCTCATAATTACAGCAAAAACAGGGCTTCAAAGTAGTACAAAGATGGCAGACCTGGGGTCCTTTGTTAGGCCCCCAGGCTGCCAAAACAACCGTTGTTACCGGCTGATCATGCCGCGGGGGGCACAATGGCTTGTTTGAGGGGGCGCCCCCCTGACTCTAACACTTTAAATGACGGCATTTAAGGTGTTAAACGGGTGGAATCAAAGTGAGGTGTCGGCTGTGTATCGAGCTCGCTCCATACTTCCCCTTAACCCTTATCACGTACAGTTACGTGATAATGCGTTAAAGGCTTATCCCCTTCCCAACGTATGACATATACTTACCTCAAAGTCGGGTAGGGGGAGTAAGGAGCGAACTTACTCGCAGAGCCTGCTCCATACTATGCAGGTGTCAGCTGTATAATACAGCCAACACATCACTGTAATGCGCTCGAGCGGGATCTCGCTTGTTTAACCCTTTAGATGCCACAGTAAAAAAATCACGATCGCTGGTTTAAGTCCCCTAGGATGACTAATAAAAAAAAAGTAAAGATGAGTAAAATAAAGCTATGTTAAAGTTATGTAAAAACAAATATGTATACACACACACACACATATATGTATACACACACACACACACACACACACACACACATATATATATATATTTATATATATGTATATATATATATATATATATACATACATACATACAGGGTGGGCCATTTATATGGACACACCTAAATAAAATGGGAATGGTGATATTAACTTTCTGTTTGTGGCACATTAGTATATGGGAGGGGGGAAACTTTTCAAGCTGGGTGTTGACCATGGCGGCCATTTTGAAGTCGGAAATTTTGTATCCAAATTTAGTTTTTTCAATGGGAAGAGGGTCATGTGACACATCAAACTTAACGAGAATTTCACAAGAAAAACAATGGTGTGCTTGGTTTTAACGTTACTTTATTCTTTCATGAGTTATTTACAAGCTTCTCTTTGTTTACAGCCATTGACATGTCGCAGAGGTTAACACGTGAGGAGCGGATAGAAATTGTGTTGATGTCTGGTGAACGCAGTACCCGGGTCATTGCAGCAGATTTCAATGCAAGACACCCTACGAGACCACCCATCTCCCGTGCTACAGTTTGCAAACTGCTTGCCAAGTTTCGTGAAACTGGTTCAGTGCTGGATTTGCCCAAATGTGGACGCATGAAAACTGTCACTAATGAAGAAACATCAGTGGCTGTCCTAGCTTCATTCAGCAAGAGCCCACAGCGTAGCACTCGCCGCATGTCACTGGAGAGTGGCATCAGTCGAACATCGCTTCGGCGGATATTAGCTACTCACAAATGGCACCCTTACAAACTCCAGCTGCTGCAGTATCTCAACGAGGATGACCCAGATCGGCGCACTGAATTTGCAGAATGGGCAAAACAATAATTGGAACAGGACCCTCAGTTTACACAGAACATTTTGTTCAGTGATGAGGCAAACTTTTATGTGAATGGTGAAGTTAACAAACAAAACCACCGCTATTGGTTTGACACTAACCCACATTAATAATATAGTAATAGCAAAAACGGGATAAAACGGCGCTGCTTATAAAAGGTACGGTTTATTAGAAAGGATGCTATGCGTTTCGGCGCCGGACCGGCGTCTTCATCAGGCATGTCGCAGGGTTAAAAAACACATGTATATATACCAAATACCATAGGGTAAATTACAAACTGATTGGACCAGTTCAGACCAGCCCCCTGGTCAAAAACCGACAAAACAGCAGGTCAAAGTTCAGAAGTTGAAACAAACATATAAAACCAAAAGTAAAAACAAAGTAATGCATCATATGACAGGGAAATAACAATATATGACAAGATTGTTTAAATAGGTATATCAAAACTAAGACAGATATTTGTAAGAACAGATATTTGTAAGATATTTGTAAGACAAATATCTGTCTTAGTTTTGATATACCTATTTAAACAATCTTGTCATATATTGTTATTTCCCTGTCATATGATGCATCACTTTGTTTTTACTTTTGGTTTTATATGTTTGTTTCAACTTCTGAACTTTGACCTGCTGTTTTGGCGGTTTTTGACCAGGGGGCTGGTCTGAACTGGTCCAATCAGTTTGTAATTTACCCTATGGTATTTGGTATATATACATGTGTTTTTTAACCCTGCGACATGCCTGATGAAGACGCCGGTCCGGCGCCGAAACGCGTAGCATCCTTTCTAATAAACCGTACCTTTTATAAGCAGCGCCGTTTTATCCCGTTTTTGCTATTACTATATTATTACTTTGGCATCTCCACGGGGATTGCGCCTGGGATTGGCAGCAGCTTATTGATACAAATTACATGCCGGTAATTTGCCACTGAACAGGTGAGCATTTATGTAACGTTTTGTGCTCCTTATACTATTGATTACGCTACTTGGCGCCGTGTCTTTTTTTGCTCTTTCCCTAGTACTAACCCACATTGGATAGATCCCTCCAAGACTGTTGGAACAAAAAAATTGAAGGTATGGTGTGGTATATGGGGTACAAAGATAGTGGGGCCATTCTTCATCAATGGAAACCTCAAGGCCACGGGATATCTGAAATTGCTACATGATGATGTGTTTCCCTCTTTATGCACTAAAGCTGGCACATTCCCTGAGTTTTTCCAGCAAGATGGTGCACCACCACATTATGGGTGTCAGGTCCGAGCATTCCTAGATGAACAGTTTCCTGGAAAGTGGATAGGTCATCGTGGGCCAGTTGAATGGCCCCCTAGGTCTCCCGATCTGACCCCCTTAGACTTTTATCTTTGGGGTCATCTGAAGGTAAATCTCTATGCTGTGAAGATACGAGATGTGAAGCAACTGAAACTACGGATACTGGAAGCCTGTGCTAGCATTTCTTCTGCGGTGTTGTTGTCAGTGTGTGAAGAGTGAGAGAAGAGGGTTGCATTGACAATCCAACACAATGGGCAGCACTTTGAACACATTTTATAAGTGGTAAGAAACTGTAAATAACTCATGAAAGAATAAAGTAAAGTTAAAACCAAGCACACCATTGTTTTTCTTGTAAAATTCTCGATAAGTTTGATGTGTCACATGACCCTCTTCCCATTGAAACTAAAGTTGGATAAAAAATGTCCGACTTCAAAATGGCCACCATGGTCAACACCCAGCTTGAAAAGTTTCCCCCCTCCCATATACTAATGTGCCACAAACAGGAAGTTAATGTCACCAACCATTCCCATTTTATTTAGGTGTATCCATATAAATGGCCCACCCTGTGTATATATATATATTAAAAGTTAAAAAAATACTTTTTCCCATTTCCCTCCTAAAGCATTGTAGAAAAAAAAACAACATAATTGGTAATGCCGCATACGTAAAAGTTGTACGGTGAAAGCAGTAAAAAAAAAAAAGAAAAACCGGCAGAATCGTTGTTTTTTGGTCGCCTCATCTTCCACAAAAATGGAATAGAAAGTGATAAAAACTTACATGTACCCCAAAACAATACTATTGAAAACTACAATACCGCTCAATCAACGGAAAAATTTAAAAGTTATGGCTCTCAGAATGTGGTGACACAAAACAAATGTTATTTTTAACAATTATTTTTTTCCTTGTAAAAGTAGTAAAACACAAAAAACTATATAAATTTGGTTTCACGTAATCTTATTGACCCTCAGAATAAAGTTAACATGTCAATTTTATTGCACGTTGAACGCCGTTAAAATGAAACCCAAAACACAATAGATGAATTGCTATTTATTTCCTATTCCACCCCACAAGTAATTTTTTTTGCAGTTTCATAGTACATTATATGGTACATTAAATGGGGCTATGAAAAACTACAACTTGCACTGCAAAAATCAAGCCCTCATACGGCTTTATCAATAGAAGAAAAAAAAAGTTATGGCTTTTGGAAGGTGTGGAGGAAAAAAACGAAAGTGAAAATCCAAAAAGTAACTGCGATGGGAAGGGGTTAAATAATATGAGGTCAAAAGTTTATTTTAATGATAAAAGGAAGAAAAAAATTATTAGAATAGTAAAATAAGTTTTACATTTTGGTAATTGAAATGACACGCAGTTAATTTGTATTTTTCTATAAATTCATGCACATGCCGTTTGCTGTTTGACCCATGATGAAGGTGAAATTTAAATTTTCAAAATGTTTACTTAATGAAATTATTAAGTGAGAACACCACAAGCAGGAAAATAAGGTTGATTATTTTCTCTTCATTATCTAAATTCGAGCTACCAAGAGAGGGAAAATAGCTGTTGCAGAACTAATTCTAAATTAATCTTGGACAAGTGCTACTATTTCAATAATTAATCATTTTGAAGTTGCTACCTTGTCAATCTTACATTGCAATGGACCTGAACTTACACCTGAGACACAAAGTCTTGCTAAAATGACTTCATTAAACTTTAAAACAAGCGTAATGTGTAATGAACATTTGCTTTCAAACATTAACAGAGATATATGATAAGCCAAAACATTGTGAGTATTATTTTTCTTTGTCAGTGTTGTTTAGGTTAAAGATCTATTTATTAAGTTGCTGTGTCGAGAGGCACTATTTGTATCCTCTTTAAATAAATTAAATAACTGTAAACACTAACTGTGATACTGCAATATAGGATATAGGGAGAGGTAAAATATTTTATGTTCATTTTATGTAGGTCTTTAAATGACATTCGGAGCTACACAACTAATTCCTAACGTGAAACCTGGGATAATAACTTACGGCAATACAGAGATAAGTGTTATATTCTATAGAAAGAAGCAGACCTGTGAACTCACTTAGTTTTCTTTGGTGTCCTAAATTTTTCGTAAAATTACGTCCACTTAGAGCAGTGGTCCCCAACCAGTGGCTCGGGAGCCATTGTGATTTGCAAAACACCCTGCAGTGTGGCTCGCCGTAGGAACCTACAGTTATACCCATTTGCTCTTGCTACACTTTGACATTCACATTCACAATATTACAGACATAGCCTATCCCCAGAAAATTGCCAATTTGGATGCTGGAATACTAGTGTGTTAGATTTCAAATTGAAATACAGTGAAGGAAATAAGTATTTGATCTCTTGCTGATTTTGTAAGTTTGCCCACTGTCAGAGACATGAACAGTCTAGAATTTTTAGGCTAGGTTAATTTTACCAGTGAGAGATAGATTATATATAAAAAAATAAAAATATCACATTGTCAAAATTATATATATTTATTTGCATTGTGCACAGAGAAATAAGTATTTGATCCCTTTGGCAAACAAGACTTAATACTTGGTGGCAAAACACTTGTTGGCACGCACAGCAGTCAGACATTTTTAGTAGTTGATGATGAGGTTTGCACACGTTAGATAGAATTTTGGCCCACTCCTCTTTGCAGATCATCTGTAAATCATTAAGATTTCGAGGCTGTCGCTTGGCAACTCGGATCTTCAGCTCCCTCCATAAGTTTTCGATGGGATTAAGGTCTGGAGACTGGCTAGGCCACTCCATGACCTTAATGTGCTTCTTTTTGAGCCACTCCTTTGTTGCCTTGGCTGTATGTTTCGGGTAATTGTCGTGCTGGAAGACCCAGCCACGAGCCATTTTTAATGTCCTGGTGGAGGGAAGGAGGTTGTCACTCAGGATTTGACAGTACATGGCTCCATCCATTCTCCCATTGATGTGGTGAAGTAGTCCTGTGCCCTTAGCAGAGAAACACTACCAAAACATAATGTTTCCACCTCCATGCTTGACAGTGGGTACGGTGTTCTTTGGGTCATAGGCAGCATTTCTCTTCCTCCAAAAACGGCGAGTTGAGTTAATGCCAAAGAGCTCAATTTTAGTCTCATCTGACCACAGCACCTTCTCCCAATCACTCTCAGAATCATCCAGATGTTCATTTGCAAACTTCAGATGGGCCTGTACATGTGGCTTCTTGAGCAGGGGGACCTTGCGGGCACTGCAGGATTTTAATCCATTACGGCGTAATGTGTTACCAATGGTTTTCTTGGTGACTGCGGTCCCAGCTGCCTTGAGATCATTAACAAGTTCCTCCCGTGTAGTTTTCGGATGAGCTCTCACCTTCCTCAGGATAAAGGATACCCCACGAGGTGAGATTTTGCATGGAGCCCCAGATCGATGTCGATTGACAGTCATTTTGTATGTCTTCCATTTTCTTACTATTGCACCAACACTTGTCTCCTTCTCACCCAGCGTCTTACTTATGGTTTTGTAGCCCATTCCAGCCTTGTGCAGGTCTATGATCTTGTCCCTGACATCCTTAGAAAGCTCTTTGGTCTTGCCCATGTTGTAGAGGTTAGAGTCAGACTGATTAATTGAGTGTGTGGACAGGAGTCTTTTATACAGGTGACCATTTAAGACAGCTGTCTTTAATGCAGGCACCAAGTTGATTTGGAGCGTGTAACTGGTCTGGAGGAGGCTGAACTCTTAATAGTTGGTAGGGGATCAAATACTTATTTCTCTGTGCACAATGCAAATAAATATATAGAATTTTGACAATGTGATTTTTCTTATTTTTTTTTTATATAATCTATCTCTCACAGGTAAAATTAACCTAGCCTAAAAATTTTAGACTGTTCATGACTTTGACAGTGGGCAAACTTACAAAATCAGCAAGGGATCAAATACTTATATCCTCCACTGTATTTACCTGCAAATTGAAATTTAATGATTTTGTGTTTCTTTACGTTTAATATGTTAAACAAAATTAACTAAATTTGACTCCCACTTGCTATAGAGCTATTGACTCTCCGGATTAGACAAGATTCTGCATATCTGGGAATTAGAATAGGCTCTAGTGAGGATCGTATAGGCCTTTATGCGGACGACATGACACTCTTCATGGCTAACCCTAATGCTACTCTTCCTAGAGCTATTTCCATCATTAATGTCTTTGAGATATTTTCAGGTCTATTGATTAATTGGCAGAAATCTTTCTTAAAGAGGCTCTGTCACCAGATTTTGCAACCCCTATCTGCTATTGCAGCAGATAGGCGCTGCAATGTAGATTACAGTAACGTTTTTATTTTTAAAAAACGAGCATTTTTGGCCAAGTTATGACCATTTTTGTAGTTATGCAAATGAGGCTTGCAAAAGTCCAAGTGGGTGTGTTTAAAAGTAAAAGTCCAAGTGGGCGTGTATTAGGTGCATACATCGGGGCGTTTTTAATACTTTTACTAGCTGGGCGCTCTGATGAGAAGTATCATCCACTTCTCTTCACAACGCCCAGCTTCTGGCAGTGCAGACACGGCGTGTTCTCGAGAGATCACGCTGTGACGTCACTCACAGGTCCTGCATCGTGTCAGACGAGCGAGGACACCGGCACCAGAGGCTACAGTTGATTCTGCAGCAGCATCAGCGTTTGCAGGTAAGTAGCTACATCGACTTACCTGCTAACGCCGATGCTGCTGCAGAATCAACTGAAGCCTCTGGTGCCGGTGTCCTCGCTCGTCCGACACGATGCAGGACCTGTGAGTGACGTCACAGCGTGATCTCTCGAGAACACGCTGTGTCTGCACTGCCAGAAGCTGGGCGTTGTGAAGAGAAGTGGATGATACTTCTCATCAGAGCGCCCAGCTAGTAAAAGTATTAAAAACGCCCCGATGTACGCACATAATACACGCCCACTTGGACTTTTACTTTTAAACACACCCACTTGGACTTTTGCAAGCCTCATTTGCATAACTACAAAAATGGTCATAACTTGGCCAAAAATGCTTGTTTTTTAAAAATAAAAACGTTACTGTAATCTACATTGCAGCGCCTATCTGCTGCAATAGCAGATAGGGGTTGCAAAATCTGGTGACAGAGCCTCTTTAATGCCTCTGAGAAGGGATGATTGTGGTGGGGATTCAGAATTCTGTGATTTGAGAGTCACTCCTGACTTCAAATATTTTGGCATCTGTATTACCAGGGATAGTACTCGATCCAATGATTTAAATGTCACACATTTACTGAAATACCTAAAGGATAAATTCCAAGCGTGGAAACTTTTGCCTGTCGGTGGCGGGACGACTATATCTATTGAAAATTATTGTCTTGCCCAAGTTGTTGTATATACTGGAACATGTAGATGTGATTGTGCATAAGCGTTTTTTTCAAAATGGTCAGCTTACTGTTTGCGTCGTTTGTGTGTGTGTGTGGGGGGGATCTAAGCTTAAACTTTCAACACTTCAATGACCTTAAGCTGAGAATGGGGCTGCGCTGCCAGGTGTATTTCTCTATTATCTGGCGGGTCAGCTTCGATACCTTTTGACTTGGGTCTTTTCCCCCTTGACTTCTAATGCTGAACTTCACCTAGCTCATGTACTGGGCTTAAAAACATTGTGGCCAGTGTTGGAACCACATGAGTTTAGTCATCGCCAGTTGCTACCCTTACACAAATTGGCAAGACGAGTTTGGCAACTAGTCTGTAATTGGATTTGATGGGGTTGTGTTCTTCCATGTCCTGAGTTCACCTGGGAAGACCTACTGGGTTTCTGGAGATATACATTCCTTGTTACAATTACATAAAGTTTATAAAACAGTCATGTTGGTGAGTGAGATACGAGAGGCGTTTAACATACCTCAGGGGGATACATTGCATTGTAGGCAACTTCATCATGCAGTGACTAGCTAGTTTTCAACAGCATCCACAACATTTTCTAGTTGTCCTCTGGTGACACTTTTAGGCACTCCACCAATGAAAGGATACGTATCCCTAATTTATTCTCATTTGATGGATGCTAAAATGCGCTTAGAACCCATGGTAGTAGAAAGTAAGTGGAACGAATTAATCCCCTCCATGTCTGACGAACATTCGAGAGAGGCTCAGGGGTCCCATTTGCTTGTTTCTCCTACTGCTAATAATAAATTGGTGCAATTATATATAATACATCAATGTTACTTGACGCCGATCAGATTGAGACACATGGGAAGGCGGGATTCCTCTTGTTGCCATAGATGTGGTGAGGATAGGGCTGACTTTATACATTTAATGTGGCAATGTCGGTGGATCTCTTCTTTTTGGGAAAAGGTAGCAGCGTTACTGATCGAAGTGTCAGGGAAAGAGGTTCAACTCAAGCCCGAAATGTGCTTGCTGGGGTTGATGTCAGAGGAGCAGTGGTCGGTGCATGAGAGAATTTTTCTTAGGGAGTCACTATTCCTGGCAAGGAAGGCGGTGGCAATAAGATGGATGGCTGATAGGAGGCCGACGTTAGCTCAATGGCGTAAATTGATCAACGACATCCTTCCATGTGAGAAAATTGTATATAAACATCGTGGTCACCCCGCTAAATTTCATTCAATTTGGGGTGGTTGGTGCTCCTTGGGTCTCACTCACTGTACAAT